>NW_026252401.1:0-135002 GCF_025094135.1 Mucor mucedo | reverse complement strand
GGCCTATAATTACAAGGTAGATTAGATATATGAACGGTTCTCTATTCTTGGTGACATACCGACAAACTATTGTAAAGTGCACCCCCTATTTGGAAAGGAGGTACATTTCCATTAGTCAATGCGGGGGTAGCTGAAGAAACAGCAGCTTCACCGGAAAGAATAGACAATATTTTGTCAATTTTATCTTCCACCATGTCAAGTCGTGCCCTCGAAATTTCTCCGGTAACGATGGCTTCCTTGACCTCATTTTTTATACTGTTCAGATCATTTTTAATTCCTGTTATCTGAAAACATTTTACAAAGGCACCAACAGTTGATGAATCATCTCTGCTGCTTAATTGCGACGTATTCATGGGAGCAATAGATACCATATCTTCTTGTTGAATATTGTCTGTCACCGACGAGACGGAGCTACTACGACTTCTAGTTGCTCGGTTAGGCAAAGAAGAATATCTTGAAGAGGGGTTGGTAGGTCTAGTCATATTTAGAATAAGTAATTTCTGGATGAAAAACGTGAAATAATCATATATACACAGATGAGCTCTCATTCAATATTATGTTTTTTTGTGATATTCCAATTGGGACCGAAACTGTGTAGGACCTTTGGTACCTGACTAGTATACATGGACTTTCAATTTTTAGGGTTTAACGTGATTTTTATTTACAAACATACTATCAAGTCTTTTAAGTATTATTCCACTCATGCATATTACGAAGCATCAGTTGCCTCCGGTGTAGAAGAAAATATAAAAGAAGGAAACAATTATTTCGGCTTTTTTAATATCTTTTCTTTCTTTTTGTTCAAACTTTCTAAAATGTAATGCTTTACTCCCATACTTGTCATGCCAAATTTTTTAACCATATATTGCTTTATTTTAGTTCTTTGAAATCCAAACATGCATATCTATTATAGGCTATCATTTGGACGTATTTCTTAGGTGCACTTTAAATGTTTTTTATATCAGCTTAACCACCTCTATTCCCGGACCATTAAGTCAGTTTAACAGTAGGTACACAAAAACAATATCTTATTAAACATACCCGTATCTAATTTTTTTCAAAAGGTTATGCAAGCTGTAAAAATACAGGAACAACGCGACTGCTCTGCGTAATTAATTCTAATGCTTGGCCGTAGCGAATTGCGCTGGTTACTCTACTGTGAGGTCTGATACGGGAAATACTTAGACAAAAAGATATATAGCGCTGTTTTTCTACTGTTTATATAATAAAATAAAATAAAATAGAAGATACTTTCCTCGTAATATTCCCTTATACATCGAATAATTTGCTATATGCAACGAGTAACGTTTATGAAACCTTACCCTTTTGTGTATGTGTGTGTATGTGTGTGTATGTGTGTGTTTTTGTGTGTTTTTGTGTGTTTTTGTGCGAGTAGTGTAGGATCAACCCTGACAATTCCCGAAACGTTAAATACAAATGTTTATAAAGACCTCAAAAGTAATAATAGATTAAGCTTTTAGTTTCAGATACATGAGATCATTCAGTAATTAAGTTATTTGTTTAGCCACGATTTGCATCGTTTGTTTATTTGATGAATTGCATAATGTACAAAGTTTGAAGTTCCACAAAAAAAATAACAATTGTCATCGGAGAACGTGATGTTTGCATAACTTTAAATAGTTGCTTGCAGCTTACCTCACAAAATGTGTTACTACAAGATTTAAAGTCAACCCATCCCCCCACTATATTCAAGTTAAGCAAATTCGACTGTCGATTTTTGCATGGTATTGTTCCACCCGACAGAAATCACTTTGTCGGATTAATGTCAATTGTTTGGTCGGTATTGACCCAACCGATACCAAAACCGAGACATAATTGACTGCACGAAATTAATCTTTTAACTATGTGAAAGGTATGTACATGCTGATACCATTTGTGATATAAGCTTAACAATAAATGTCATAGTACAAACTTTAAGGATATTACATTGTAGCAAAAGTAGGCTTAAAGAGGATAGTTTTGCAGAAAAAAAGATATAAAAAACAATAGGATCAATTAGAATTCTTGTCAGAGTTTATTGATGTCAAAGTTAACTAAAGATTTAAGAAGAAGGAAAAATAAAGAGTATTTATAATAAATGGAATGGACGAGGCTGAGGATACTACTCTTAACAATATGAGTATGCTATCAATAACAATATCTATATTGGACAATTAGTGCTACGCATAGTCAATAGAGAAATAATAACAATAACATGTCTTAAGTTTGGACATTGTATTACGATACCGTGACACTTTAAAATAGTGACCAGCTTTACCGAATTCCTTTTTTATGCCTCATCATGATTTAACTATCTGTTATCAGTGATGATGAGATATGAATTTATTATATGTATAATCTATATGTGTGATTTAGCACAACATCGCAATTCTAATTTAGTGTCGTGATCGAGACTATATACTTAATATATGACTCTATCTACACTTCTTAAATCTTCCATTTCATAATCCTAAATATAATCCTTATTGGTACTTTATGTTAAATACTGATCATTTACCTTATGTACAGGCTTGATCTCATATCATCCTTTATACAAGTATAAGGCATACATTTAAACAATAACATTGATATGGAAACATATTAAGGTTACATCAGCCAAATTGGGGTGCCACAGCTATCTGCATTAAGAACTACATTTCTCCCTGAATATTGTACAACAAAACATATACAGTTTAAGAATGAATGTTATTGTTATTGTTGCTGTGTTTTAAGGTAAGGTTTAAATTATAGAAAGACTATAGAAGTAGTTTGAGACTGTTTATAAGATTGTCCTTTATTAATAGATGAAATGTACGAGTATTTATATAAAAGACTGTCTGCTGTGTTCATATCTCTAGTGCTATCTTGAAGTTATCATTGATTAACCAAAAATGTATACGATTATTCCATAGTCACTAATTCAGTCTTGTTCTAATAAATGTTACGTCTTCTTAACTCTCTTTGCTTTAAACTAAATTTTAGGTATTTCTCAGACGTACTAAATTAGACTTGTGATGTAATATCCTTATAGTTCTTACTATGAAATTTATTGTTAAACTTATATCGCAAATGGTATCAGCATAGATAAACCTTTGTTAGCTCTAATATGGCTATAGCCTTGCTAGGTCACCACAATTGTTATTGACATCTCCTTATGGCCTTTCTATATGGGATTATTACCTCCGAGTATCATCTGGATGAATCTACCCACGACCGTCATCAGCCCATCTGTGATCAATGTCTGAAATAATGTGTATATAATGACCCCCTTTTATTTGTTTAATAAAGCCTTAGTTTATTTTTACAGTTTGATAATTTCACTTTGTTAAATTTCCCATTTTATTCTTAATTCGCTATTATCACTCTCGAATTTCTCAGTTAGTACGTCTCAGAAATATTTAAAATTTAGTTTAAAGCAAAGAGAGTTAAGAAGACTTAACATTTATTAGAACAAGACTAAATTAGTGACTATGAAATAATCGTATACATTTTGGGTTAATCAATGATAACTTCAAGATAGCACTAGAGATTTGAACACAGCAGACAGTCTTTTATATAAATACTGGTATATTTCATTTATTAATAAAGGACAATCTAATAAACAGTCTCAAACTACTCCTATAGTCTTTTTTATAATTTTACTTTACCTTACACCTAGGCTAAAAAAACTTACTTAAACAGAGTAAATGCGGACGAGTGGGCGAATAGTCGTCTGGGGGTAAGCATCCGTTCAAATCTGAGCGGATAGTCGTCTGTGAGCGAGTATCCGTTCATTTTGGGTAAATAAACAATGGTACCCAAAAAATAAAATTACTTCATTTACTCAAAAAGGGTAAATATTCGTCCAGGGGTAATTGTTCGTTCATTTTGAGTAAAATATAAACGTTGCACAAAAATTTAAGCTTTTTTATTCGTTCCATTTACCTGCAGCAGACTAGTATTCGTCTATGAGCGAGTACTTACTCACACTGGGTAAATAAAAATTACTTTATTCGTTCCATTTACCTGCAGCAGACGAGCATTCGTCTATGGGCGGATACTTACCCAGATTGGGTGAATAAAAATTGAGATCCACTTAAAATTACTCATTCATTCCATTTACTTGAAGCAGACGAGTATTTGTCATAGTGTCCTGTTGTCAAGAAGCCGCGTATACAAAAAAAATTATCTGCCTCCAGTCATCCCTCCGTCGTAACACCAACCTCTAAAAAGTACATATAAACGGAGTCTTTTTTTTTTCCTTTTCTTTTTCATTTTCCTTTTTCCTTTTTTCTTTTTTCTTTTTTAATATCTATTTTTTATCTTTTTACCTCAATAAATCAGTTTTTTTTTAAAAAAAAAATTACTTTTATTCGTTCTTGTTTCTCGTAACCATGTAACTGAATAAACGTCTGGGCTTACTTCTTTTGCAATTACACTCTGGTGAACTCACCATTCCATCTCTGAAGTCCATCTCTTTACTTATCTCTCTTTTAAATCAGCATAGACAGGTGTATAAAGGCCATGCTTGCAGTATACTACGCCAGTGCTATAAGTAAGTGTTTTTTGTTTATGGCTTTTCCTTTCTCTAATTATCTCTTCAGACTTACGCTTCCTGCTTTTACCGTTGTGGCGGCTACTCTGTTTAGAAAAGGAATTAGTACGTATCAATTTTGAATCTTCTTATCATAAAATAACCTAATATTCATTTAGAAAACTTTGGTTATCCCCCTTTTTTTTAGATTATACGTTGCTTCCTATACAGAATAATCAATGCCTTCATGTTATGCCATGTACCGTTTACTTTTTAGCTCATTTAAGTAGCAATCCTTCTACATAGCAATTTTCCCTCAAGTATCAAAATATAAATAAATCTTACTTTCATTCTTTCAAATAAAATATATAATCAACTTTTAAAACTGCAAACCAATTTTTTCAAACGAATGAATGTATTAAATGATTCAATATGTATAAACAAAATTTTTTTATTTGGCTGAAGGCTGAAAGGGAGAGCTGATTTTAAAATATACACCCCCTTAATTATGCATTTGATCCGGTTTTTTTTTTTTTTTTTTTTTTTTTTTTTGGTAAATGGGTAAACGCTTACTATAAATTCGTCTAAACGAGTAAATGGGTAAATTTACCCAATTCGTTTTTTTTTTGGGTAAATGGGTAAACACTTACTAAAAAATTCGTCCAAACGAGTAAATGGGTAAAAACTTACTAAAAATTCGTCCAAATGGACGAATCAGGCGAAACATTATAGCCTTGGTGTTAAAACGCAACAGAATACTCATGCTCCCGACCCACTGATATGGGACAATGTTAACTGGAAACGATTCTAGCGAATAATATTAATTTAACTTAAGACGGGAAACAAAGTATAGATCTATTCCAAAACCAGAAAGGTTGACTCATCATTAAAACTCAGGAGAGTTGTGCAATATAAAAAGGATCAATTATTTTATAGCAGCAGAGTTCTTTTAGTCTATTTTTACCTCTAATAAAAATATACTTTTATCTCATTACTTTCCAATTGTATCAATTTTGTCAAATACCACATACAAAATGTGATAATAATGTAATGGATAATATTAATAAATGTCGTGATAATGCAATAGTGATGTATGGTGATAACAATATGTAATTTTATGGTGATAGATATTAGAGTTAATAATAATGTAAGTAATCAGATTGTCGAATTACTGAAGTAGTGTTGTGATATCTATATTTTAGGGTGTTACTTCCTTGATCGTTTTCTAGTAGCCTGATTGACATTGGGTACAAATCTTCTCTTTTGAGCTTTGGATTTCCTGGGCAGCAATTCGACTTCCACCGGCACATCTTGGTTCGGCGCGGATTGAACAACTGTCCGGCTAGTTACGTGATTTTCAAAAGCATTTGATCCATTAACATTTTTAAGCTTGACAAAAATATCAGTCTTGTAATAGGTTTAATAGGGTTAAGATTCAACTCTCAGTGGTTAATCAGTTAATAAGTAGATATATGCTTAAATATATAAAATAGAAGATAATGTATATTTGATACAAAGCTAGTGTTACAAATCAATTACTTCTGATTTGATAAAAAAAATATAAAGTATATAAAAAAAACAATGGTACGATAGGTACGATTATAAGTCCTTGTTACTTTATTTGACTGAAGTTTTAACTATGAAATAATGGGGTCTATTTGTTGTGTTTTGAGGTAAGTAAAAATTATAAGGCAGTTTATGAATAATTTGAGACTGTTTATAAGATTGTCTTTATTATGAAATAAAATGAACAAGTATTTATATAAAAAAGACTATCTGCTGTACCACTATCTTTAGTGTATCTTTGAAGTTGTTATCATTTTCCCAGTGTGTATCCTGTTACCTTTAACTGCTTATTTTGTAAATATGTTACACTTGGAATTACTGTCATCTTAGACACATTGTACTTCCATATCTTTAGTAAGCCTTTGTCACTGTGTTCTTGTAACCTTGTGATATGATAGTACTAACTATCTATATTGGGTAATTGATTCCTTAATCATTCTTAATGTATTGATGTCATAGATATAGGTTTATTTAATGTAGCAACAATATAGCAGATCACCACACTATTTACACTCTTTTGAAAGCTGACTGTTATTAGAATTGCTAGTCCATAAATTTATCTTGACTGTTGAATTCTACATGAATTCAAGGGTACGCTTGTCTCTAACAGATTGCTTCAATGATTTCTAATAATATTTTCTATCGGCTCTTCCATTGTATTCAATGTGTCAGAGTTCCAAATTTGGACAATTTATATCAATTTGGATTACCGATGATTTTTATTGTATGTGCGTTTAGCACAGCTAGGAGGTATTTATACTTGTTTGGGGAATATATAGAATGTGATAATAATGTGATAAAAATGAATATGGTGATAATGTAAAGTTGATATGTATGGTGATAGATTTAAAGATTGATTGTGATAAATATAAGTAATCAGGTTGTTGAATGTAGAAGTAGTGTTGTGATATTTATAATAAAGTGGTGTTACTTCTTTGGCCGTTTTCTATCGGCACTGGTTATCTGGGGTACAAACTTCCTTTTTAAAAGATTAGCTTTCTTTAAGCGGAATTCGATCTCAACATCCGTGATTAAGTCCGGTTCGGGTTCAAGAGACCGGGTCGTAATGTGGCTTAGCATAACAGTAGAACCATTTACAATTGTAGACTTCACAAAAATGTAAGTTTCAATATAGTTCTAATTCAACTCTCAGTGGTTAATTAGAAGGGGAAATAGGTAAATAAGTATTTAATACTGAAATAGAAGATAATGGTTTATTGTTCTAATGTTAAGGGATATATATACTAAATGTAAATATATAGGTGATGTGATAAATATAATAATAAGGTATGGTGATGGTAATAATAGTAATACTAGTAATGTTGATGAGTAATATAAACAGGTTGTTGATGTGAAATAGGTGAACCCGAAGTGGCGTTATGTATATACATTTAAGTGGTGTTATTCGGTTTGGGCCTTTTCCTATTCATGTGATTATTCTTGACTGGTACAAATCTCCTGTTCTGGTTCTTGGTCTTCTTAAGCCTAAGTTCGATTTCTAGAGGCATGTCTACGTCAAGGTCCGGACTTCGGGTCGGACTAACCCGGCTAGTCACGTGATTCTCTAAAGCATTAAATCCATCAACATTTACAAGCTTGACAAAAATTAATACGGTTGCGGTGTTGTTTGTGAAATCAATATGTTCCCCTTGATGTGATCGTTCCGAGACAAGACAATCAATCAAAAGTATTAAATAAGATGTAGTTGTATACGATGATGTTATGAACTGGTTCTTCTTTTCAGTTATTCAATTCAATTCAATTCAGTTCTATTCAGTTATTTCTATCCAATCAGGTAGTTCTAACACTAAGGTACACAGTTGTTTCTTAAGTAAAGTAAAGATTCTTTTATTATAATAAATTATAAAATTAAAGATATAATTGTCTATTTCCAATTCAGTCAATAGCCAATCATATTCGAGAAGCGTGACATTCACGTGTTTTTAGATGACGTCACTCATTCTCAGAGATAAACGTTACTTTGAATCCACGAACGTATCAAAATGTAATATGAATATAGCTAGTATTCGGGTTATCGTCGGTTGGACAATGGGTAGTGTTCTCAAACGATACGAGGGCAATAAATGAAAGGTAGCAGCAGACTATAATACCCAGCAAATAAATGGTCATGTTAATAAGTTTCGACAAACGATCCATTAATGCAATAATACACCTACGTTATTGGATGGCTAATAGAAATGATTCAAGTAGACAAAATACCAATAGCACACAAAACTACACACAGGTCCGAAATTTAGAGATAAAAATAAGATAAGATTTATTAAGATTCTGGCTTTTTGAGGGCCTTTTATATCTTTTACATTAATTGTGATTACATCAGATTATTCTTTGAAAAGCACGACATCTTGTACTGCAAGAGCAAAATGAGAAGATTACTCATACTATTACTATAAAGAGGGTGTATATCACACGTAAGACTAGATGTCAGGATCGATATTGCAGTAATCTAATCTTGTGTGAACAAGATGAACGAGGCAACACGAGAAGAGAACAAGAAAACAGGAACACGAACACAGACACAGACAACAGAAATATATCACCTCGCACTGAGTACAAATTGGTGACCCGCAACACAATTGACCAAAACGAGCTGAATCTAAACTTGTGCTCAGACACAATGTATTACTCTTTATGGACCTACAGTACTACTACAAGAGAAGTACGAATACCAAAGGTGAGGCAAACCTTGCACGAGGGCAAAAACACAAAGGAAACAAAGACAAACACCAAGCAAAACGAAAACAAAACTACCTTACATTCGCCTCATCACGACATTCCACACCAACCAAAGAGGATTTACCAGAAGGATCAAAAACGACTCTCGCTTCGGCCGAAGGTTTACGCGCTCACGTGAAAGTCATGTGATTGGCTCAATTGGAACAACCGACGAAACCAGAAAAGCATATGACAAAAATAAATGCGGTTTCTTGGTGTAGTCGGTTATCACGTCTGCTTAACACGCAGACGGTCGCCAGTTCAAGTCTGGCAGAAATCATTTTTTTTTATTTGCGTGGGCGTGTCGTGGCTTCGGTCACACAAGTAGTTTAATATTTAAAATAGTGTTCACTAAAATATAATAAAATCATCTTTTGATCTCCTAAATAATCTTTGATATATTCGGTCGTTACATAACAATAGTTCCTCGACAATTGGTAGCACCAGTTTATTAAAAAGAATTGTTTTTGTAAAAATAATAGAAGTAGTAACAACAACGATAACAAGAATTTCATGTTGGAACAATCTCAAGAAAATTTAAACAAATTTGAAATTGAGGAAAGAATTGAAGCTGCCTTACCAACTGCATTAAAAGCTGCTTACCATAAATTAAGAATTATAAAAGCAGAAGACATTATTGTACGAATTAAATCAACAGAGAAAAGAGAGGCACATTGGAATTCAATAATCAAACCATTAGTTGGAAAATATATATTGGAATTATCGAAACAACACTTAGAACATAACAACCAAGAATTTTCGAAGCAACACTTAGAACATCACAACCAAGGAGCATCAAATATGGCTGATCAATATACAAACGAATTATCCATAGCAAACACTATTGCACTTGCGGTGAAAGAAGGAATAGCTCAAGCAATTGGGGCAATCAATGCTTCCAATACAAACCAACAACAAAATAACAATATGGAAATAGATCTTATTATCAAACCGATGAAATACAATGGATCTAGGGATCCTTTCGTTATCGATAATTTCATCAAGGGAATAAATGATTACAAAGCATATAAAGAATGGGATGACGAGCAGACGTTTAAGTTTGCTCGTACTTTGATGTGCGACATTGCATCCATATGGCTGCGTAACTTGGAATTAAATGACAATGATGCACCAACTACTTGGACTAGCCTGCGTGCGAAAATTATTTCAGGTTTCAAGCCAACGAATTCAGCTTTAGTGTTTCGAGAACGTTTAGAAGAATTGCGACAAACAACCACCATATCCCAATACATTCAAGACTTTTTGACTCTAAAACTTGGTGTGCCAACAATGACGGACGATGAAGCGGTATCTAAATTTATCAGACATCTGAAAAATAAGGATGCGCGTGTACATATTCGAAATTTGTATAGAGGTGACAAATGTCCTACCATGGATGAAGCAATCCAAGCTGCTTATGTATTTGAATCTGCCCGTAATGAGCATGGAACATATTCATTTTTGCCGAACACCAACTCCATGTCTGTACCTCAACCAATCGATGATCCGATGGATCTCTCCGCACTTCGTGATATGGTCAATTATATCAGTTCCAATAGCCGCGGTATTCAACGTGGTAATTATCGTGGTGGATATAGAGGTAATTTTCGTGGTGATTTTCGGGGTGGCTTTCGTGGTCGTGGATTTTCTCGTGGGGAATCTAGAGGTGGATTTCGAGGGGGTTTGCGTGGGCGTGGTTTCTCTCGGGGACAATTTAGAGGTGGCTATCAAGGACATCAGCAGTATTATGAACAAGAAACTCGGTCATGTTATCAATGCCAGCAAGTTGGACATTTACAGTACAATTGTCCGCAAAACCGCCAAGAAGCTCATTATATGAATGATGGTTTTTATTACAGCGACAATTATGATTACGATAATGAACAACAACATGACTATTATCCGCAATCACATCCCTCTTCCCACCCCAATCCTACCCCTACCCCTCAACCAGTAATGGATAAATCTACCAATAAAGATAAATCTTCTCAACAGTATTCTCAAGAGCCTTTTATTCTTTATGCTGTATTGCCATCATCGGCTTCCTTTGTGCAACCGTTAAAACTAAATAAGGATATGATACAAAAAGATGTTGAATTCATGTTAAATGCAAATTCTACTCCTAACAAATTACCACTATATCGCATACTTATTAACGGTCATCCATGTAGCGTATTAATTGATTCTGGGGCTAGTGCAAATTACATTCATCCTCGACTTATTCCATACGTATCCAAAACAGCACCGACGATACAGGGTCAATCGGTTGAAACGGCGAATGGTCAATTAACAGCAATTTCAAAAATCGCATCGTTTTCAATAGCACTAGGAGATTATACTGATCGAATTGAAGCCTATGTATTTGATACAAAATTCGATGTTATCCTCGGTCGATCTTGGTTATCACAGGTTCAACCTGTTCCTCATTGGCCTACCGGTGAATGGCAAATCCGAATACGCAACAACCCATACCAGATAACAACTATTCGTCCTATGAAAATCCAAGTGCGTCAAGCAATAAATGAATTAAGTATCAAGTTAGCAGATCAACAGGAATCAAAACGGGATAAGCCAAAAATTACTGATATAGCAAATAGTACTAACAACGATCTCGATTTTTTGTTGACGGCTAAACAGCTCGACACATTGCTTAAGAAAAAGAAAGTAGAAGAATGCTTTTGGATCGACATTTCGGCAATCTATAGTCCAGAGGAGCTTCATGTTATGATGGAGACAGAATCAACAAAGACGCTTACGAATGAAGAAGCTGCAACAAAGAACATGAATGAGGCATGGTGTCAAGAATTCGCGGCCGCCTACCCAAAGGTTTTTAAAGGTTGCATTGACAGTTTGCCTCCAATGCGTGAATCAGTTGAGGACATGATTGTATTGGAACCTGGTGCCAAACTAGAATCGCGAGCTCCTTACAAAATGAGTCCTATTGAACTGCGTGAGTTACGACGACAATTAGATTTATTATTAGATCAAGGCTTAATTGAACCAACATCGTCGAAATACGGCAGTCCGGTTTTATTCGTAAAACGTGCGGCGGAAGGGAATCAACCAGCCAAATTACGCATGGTATGTGATTTCAGATCGGTAAACAAGGCAACAATATCTCAACGTATTCCTGTTCCCCGAATCGATGAATGCTTGGAACAGCTTCATGGCGCGCATTTCTTTACCTCGTTGGATTTGCAAAGTGGATTTCACCAGCAACGATTAACAGACGCTGACGCGGAAAAAACCACGATTAATACTCGATATGGGCAATTTCGATGGAAAGTAATTGCTTTTGGACTACGTAACTCGGGTGCTCAATTTATGAAAATGATGACATCTGTTTTAAAAGAATATATTGACAAAATATGTATTGTATACATAGACGATATTCTGATTTTCACCAAAGATAAGGATATTGATGTCCATAAGCAACATGTCCATCTCATTATGAAGAAATTAGACGAAGCTGGATTGATTGTTAATCGTGATAAATGTAAATTTAATCGCAAACAATTGACATTTTTAGGATACGATATCATTGCAAATGTTGGTGTCCTTCCTTCCAAAAAGAAAGTAAGTGCTATTATTTCCTGGCCGATTCCGAAAAATGTTCAAGACGTGCGCAAATTCATTGGCCTATGCCAGTACTATAAGTCATTTTTGCCTTCCTTTGCATCAATCGCGGCTCCTATTACGGATTTGACGAAGGGTGGTGGATTTAAGCGTAGAGAAATTGATTGGTCAACCGAATGTCAAATTGCATTTGATAAAATCAAACAAATGATAACATCGGCCCCAGTATTATTAACGCCTTGTATGACTCGCCCATTCCGCATAGAAACTGATTCTTCCGATTTTGGTTGTGGTGCAGTATTGTTACAGCAGGACCCAGATGATAACAATCAATGGAAGCCGTTAGCATACGAATCGCACAAATTTAGTACTCAAGAACGTGCCTATCCCGCTCAAGAACGAGAATATTTGGGAATACTTCATGCATTAAGAACATGGCGATGTTTTATCGACGGTAATGACTACGAAGTGTATACGGATCATTTACCGCTAAAATATTATCAGGATACCTCAAAAATCTCACCTCGTTTAGTTCGCTGGATGTCCGAATTGAGTATGTTTTCCCCGAAAATCATATACAAACAGGGTGTGGATAATATTGTTCCAGATTTTTTAAGTCGTCGTGATGGATCCAATTGTACTCCGAATGATATATCCTTTGAACCAAGATATTTGTATGATTCACCTGACACTTGCGCTGCAGTGAATTCGCTCAATAATGATCGGTCCGATGATCCTTTGATAACTGACCCTCTCCAAGACTGGCCCCTACATTATTTCAAAAATGAAGATGAATGGCCAGACCATTTCAAAACTCAATTAAAACAACAGCAAGATCGCTTTATGGTGAAGGATAATCATGTGTGGCGTCAATTTGTGGATAAATCAAAAACTACTGCTGATATGCCGGTCAAGGAAACATGGGTAAAATTTATTCCTTTTAAACGACGAGCAGACCTTGTTGAAGATTTTCATCGTGGATTTGGACATCAAGGAAAAATAACAATAAATCAACTCATGAAAACACGGTTCTGGTGGCCTAAAATGTTAAATGATATTACAAACTGGCTCTCTCAATGCCCAGAATGTCAATTACATTCACGCAAAGAAAAGAATGTTCATCATGCGCCAATGAAACCTTTAGAAGTCCCTCCTCCTTTTTCTCGCTGGCATCTGGATTTTATCGGTGAGCTACCTTTAACCAAGAACGGAAATAAGTGGATAATTATGGCAGTGGATTACAACACGAATTGGCCAATAGCTAAAGCCCTTCCCGTTGCTAGTGCGTCGGCTATTGTCAAATTTATTTATGAGGAAATAGTGATGCGTTTTTCTTGCCCTGTTGAAATTGTGACAGACCGTGGAGCCAATTTTATGTCGAAGATATTGAAGCAGTACATGGCCAAAATCAAATCACATCATATTTTTACCAGTGCCTTCCACCCCCGTACCAACTCGAAATGCGAAAGATTAAACCAAACATTTAAACATATGCTTACCAAATATGTTAAAGGAGAGGTACACAGCTGGGACGAATATTTGGAGTCTGCATTGTTTTCTTGTCGCATTCGCAAGCATGCAACCACAGGTCTGAGCCCTTTCTTCATGACGTATGGTGTCAATCCTGTACTACCAGGCGATTTATTACGACCTTTCATGGATCCGTTAACCGAAGAAGATCCTGAATTAATAGCGGAAGATGCATTAACCCACCTACGCTATTTACGTGAACAACGTTTTCAAGCCGAAGACCGTCTTAAAGTTCAAGCTGAAAAGGATAAGGAAAAATGGGATGCACTCATTAAAGGACAAGAAACTCAAACTTTCAAAATTGATGACTATGTGATGCTTCGACACGAAAGTAAAAAGGGTCTGGAATTCAATTGGATGGGTCCGTATCAGGTTCTCAAGCACAACCTAGACTTTAACACGTACCAGATTAAAGAAGTAGATGGAAAGGTTTATTCGTCCTGGGTACACACTGACAGACTCCATCCTGTAAAATATGACGGCTCCCCAATCGACAAGGCATGGTATATTCCGCGTATAGCAAGAGCAAAAGAAAAATAATAATTTTTTTCCTACCTTGAGCTCTTTTTGGAAAGGGGGTATTGTCGTGGCTTCGGTCACACAAGTAGTTTAATATTTAAAATAGTGTTCACTAAAATATAATAAAATCATCTTTTGATCTCCTAAATAATCTTTGATATATTCGGTCGTTACATAACAATAGTTCCTCGACAGGCGTGTAAGTGTCGTGGCTTCGGCCACACAAGTGTCGAGGAACTTGTCGAGGAACTATTGTTATGTAACGACCGAATATATCAAAGATTATTTAGGAGACCAAAAGATGATTTTAGGCCCTCACAAGCAACAAATTTTTTTTTTTAAAGATCCCGATTTAGGACTTTATTATTAATTTTTTTTTTTTATTTTTTTTTGTGAAAGGTTACAATTTTGCCAAATAGATGAATAAAAAATTAAATGGATATATATAGGCGATTATTGGTCATGAGTCGGAGACTCTGACTGTGTTACCAATTTTTCTTTATTTATCGAAAATATATTATAAAATAAAAAATAAAATAAACTTATACAATTATCAATTTTTCTTTCGCAATTTCGGTACTCAACCATTCGAATTACTTAATAGATCTATGTCCAATGAGCACGATGAATTATTACGACGTCTTCAAAACCTGGAGACGTTATTGCAACAACAACATCCAGCACATGCAGCAGCACCTGTGGATACTCACCTTACTGCCCGACCAACTGCAGTTGATCTTCAACCTTATGATGAATTTTATGCTGTTCTTCCTGATGCCGCCACAGATTTCTTTCGCTCGCCTCTCTCAGAAGTTGATCGCCGAAAATTTCTCAACCTCTGTCCTTCCAACCTGGATAGACGTTATCGTGCACCAGTATTGCAACGTTCTATCAATGCGGGATCACTTACTCGCAAATTTGATCAACAACTTGCCGACGTGCAATATCGCTTATCTGGACTTACTCGACCGATTGACCTTATGGCACATAATCTTGCCCAAGGACGTACCCCAACTATTGCTGATTCTACAAACTTTATTCGTACGATCCACAGCCTACTTTCTGATGTTGCCTCACATATCACACAACTTCGTAGTGATAACATCTGTCGTGATGCCGGCTTGCCAACTGTCCCACTTGCAGACAACTCAGACGATGAAGACACTTTGTTGGATACGACTCGTATTTTGGAACAATCCAAGCTCTCCAAAGCCCTTCAAGATGCTCAATCCAAAAGTCGCACTTCCCGAAAGAAAAAGGGAAAACGTTTTAACAGTAATACAAGATCCACTACTGTCGAATCAGAAGATCAACCCACCAAATCTTCTGACAAATCTAATTTATCTGGTACCACTTCAAGACCTACCACACCTTCTGCTCCTCGTGCTTCGCACTCTTCTTCTCACAGCTCTCGGGGTTTTCAGAAACGCTAACGCCTCAACCTGTTGGCGGACGTCTTCAATATTACCAAGACGCATGGACAAAGATAACAAACAACCAATGGATTCTCGACATCATTCAAAACGGATTTCGAATTCCCCTCACCGCCAATCCACCTCTTTGTCCTACCACTGCTTCAGTCAGGTTCCCGACAGCAACAACATCACAAGCACGAACAGCAATCGAGACAGAAATCTTTTCACTCCTAGAGAAGAAAGCGATAGAGACAGCCCATGGTCCCGGTTTCCTTTCCCATCTCTTCACCGTTCCCAAGAAAACAGGCGATCTTCGTCCCGTACTCAATCTAAGACCATTAAATCAGTACGTACCACGAAAACCGTTCAAGATGGAAACTATTCAACTCGTTTGCAAAATGATTCAACCTCAAGATTACCTTACCTCTATCGACCTACAGGATGCATTCCTCCATGTACTAGTTCACTCAGCATCTCGGAAGTATCTTCAATTTCGATGGAAGAACAGCACATTTCAATTCAGGACACTGGCATTCGGCCTATCTCTGAGTCCGATGGTATTCACGAAACTCCTGAAACCTCTCCTAAGTTGGGCACGCCGGAAGGGAATAAGGATATCTGCATATCTAGACGATCTAATCATTACTGCCAAGACCAAAGAATTGAGCCACCTCCACACCACTCAGGTGTGTCAAAAGTTGCAGGAATTGGGTTTCCTTTTCAAAGAATCCAAATCTCACCTCATTCCAACACAACAGATAGATCACCTAGGATTCACAATCGACACAACAAACATGTCACTTTCAGTTCCAGCATCCAAGCGCCGCGACATCCGTCGGGAAGCCTTGAAAATGTTACGAACCAAGTCGTGCAGTCTCCGCAATCTATCATCGTTTATAGGGAAAGCACAAGCAACCACTCCAGCCGTCTTTCCAGCCAGGTTAAGAACTCGAGAACTACTACAACTGAAGAATCAACTACTTCACCAAGGGATCTCATGGAACACAATGATTACAATTACACCACCAGCTTGCGAGAACTTACATTGGTGGATCAACCACTTAACCAAATGGAACGGTCTATCATTCTTACCAGAGACACCGAAACAAGAGGTATTCACAGATGCATCGAACAGCGGATGGGGAATTGTGATCAACAATCAAGTGATGAGTGGAACATGGACTCCAGAGGAATTAGAACAACATATCAACTACAGGGAACTAGCAGTGATATGGAAGTGTGTGAAGATGAAACAACTTCAGGGTCAGGTAATACGCATTTATTGCGACAACACATCAGCAATAGCCTATGTACGCCATTTTGGGGGGACCCGATCACCAGCACTCATGGAATTAGCATCAAAAATTTGGAACACTTGTTTGAAAACCAACACTCGCTTGCATCTCACATATATTCCGTCAGCAATCAACCCAGCCGATTCCCCATCACGGCAAATGATCACTCAAATCGAATGGAAAATCGATCAACTATATTACCAACAGTTAGAGAAACTATGGGGGATACACAACGTCGATTGCTTTGCGAGTCGAGAGAGTCACCAAACTCAACACTACTTCAGTTGGAAATGGGACCCTCAAGCACTATCAACCAATGCATTCCTGACCCCATGGAATCGATGGAAGAGAGTCTTTCTATGTCCGCCTTGGAACCTCCTGCCACGATGCCTTCAACATTTGAATCAGCACCCAACAACAGCAACCATAATCACGCCCAATTGGCCGAGTGCAATTTGGTACCCTCTGCTTTTATCCATGACCAAGGAACCACCTCTTCTAGTACCATCCAACATGATTCACCCCAACCTCCAAGGAGACGACCTATTCAAGAAGAATCAACAATGGGAACTTCTGGCTTGGAACATAAACGGCAAAGACTTCAATTAAATGGATATGATGACAATGCTCTTGCTATTTTTCTTAACCCTGAAGCTCAACCTTCAGTCCATAGATATAACCCTATCCAACAACAATTCATACGGTGGTGTGAACTACATCGTTTTAATGCTTCTAGTCCTGATCCTGCTCAAATCGTTAACTATCTTTCTTATGGTCATCTAACTTTAAACTGGAAAGTGGCAACCTGTCTCAATTATAAATCTGCAATACTTGAGTTATACGACCCATCTGCTCGTCAGGAAATACTAAAAGACTCAAACTTTATCAGATTTTTTACCAACTTGCGTGCTTTAACCATACGATCTTTCGACAGACCCGACTATGATTTAACTCCTGTACTTGACAAACTTCACTCTTGGGGACCGAACAATCTTCTTACTGCCGAACAACTTACAAGGAAACTGTGTTTCTTATTAGCTATTACTGGTTTTCTTCGTCATGCTGACCTTCACCGTATCAACATGCTGAAAACTTCTGTCCTTACCACCACTTCTCAACTCAAACTGGTTATAGACTGTCCAAAAGAAAAACGTGGAGGCTCTCCTATTGAACGTGTTGTATTTATACATCAACATCCTGATTCTCTTTTATGTCCTGTTCTAGTGTATCAAGAATATGTTGCTCGTATTGCTACTACTCCTTGTCTCGGTCCTCATCCTACTAGACCTTCAAGAACAATTGGTTTTCTCGTACGTAGTCTCAATGATTTCAACTCATCTGTGTCTGTTCAAACTATTAGCCGACATGTTCGTAGCCTACTCAATCATATCACGGTGCATGATAGCTCTGACCAACGTCACCCTCCTCCTCGTGCTCGTGCTGTTGGTTCCTCCAATGCTGCTTTACATGGTGCTAACCTGGATGATATCTTAGTGCATGGTTCTTGGGCTTCTGCTTGCGTATTTGACAACTTTTACCGGTTATCTCGTCAAACTGTCACTAACTTTACGACTATGGCTCTTTCAAGTAATCCTCTTGGTTTTAATACTCTGAATCCACAGTCAGAGTCTCCGACTCATGACCAATAATGTGTTATTTGTGTGAGTGAAATGAAACACTCACTTACATTATTGGGAGTAGGAGGAGACTCTGACTGTCCCTCCCTCCCTCCCTTATTTTATATATATATTTATTTTATTCCTGAAATTGCGATTTCTTTTATTGATAATTGTATAAGTTTATTTTATTTTTTATTTTATAATATATTTTCGATAAATAAAGAAAAATTGGTAACACAGTCAGAGTCTCCTCCTACTCCCAATAATGTAAGTGAGTGTTTCATTTCACTCACACAAATAACACATTAACAATAACATCGAATTTTCTCCAGTGCCAAAATTTTCGAAATATCCCAATAAAGGATTAAAATCCAACGACCCCAGAATCCTTCTATCAGATGAAAAATCAGCCAAATTGAGCTACTGAACTCACCAATGTTTTTTTTTTTTTTTTTTTGATAAAAGAGTTGTGTTTGTGATCCTCTTCATTTTTCTTTACCAATTATTAACTATCCAATGTTATTTAACCAAATGCCTTTCCAAAAGTACACTACCATCGTCATATGGGATTCAGCAAGCACCAACGTTTTGATCGAGTTGTTTTCCGATTACGTTGTAAACGTGGGTGTTATTCGCTCACCTCAAGCAAAGCTGAATTTGAACAAGGCAACGGAAGATGCTTTTAATGCCAGTGACGCTATCAACGGTAGAAGGGACTTTGCAGCGATGAATAACAAGTGGATTCGCCTCTGTGATACGTTCAGAACCAGACGAGACGATGCTAATTCTACTGGTAGTGCACCTCTTCAACACTGGGAGTTTCACGATCTGATGGAACAGGCAACATCGAGAATGCAATAAAACTGTAGTGGAGACTTTGTTGTCGGTAAAGTGTAGAAATGTCTGATTCCATAATCATATTCATATCATCATCAAGTCCAAATAAAATTTATTGCGATTCAGCAACTACTGTAACAATTTGAGATAGGTTCATTTTGTTTTCTCTAGAAATAAAAAGTATATCGAAACAATACAGTCCTTGAAAAATAATAACAGATAGGTTAGCATTTTGAGTGAACTTTATATTTTAATCGTTCAAAAAGGGTCATTAAAAAGCAACGTCATGGATTTTGGAAAAAGCTTTCTTTTGGAAGTCTGAAGTAACCTTTCACAAAAAAAAAAAAAAAAAAAAAAATAATAATAAAGTCCTTAATCGGGATCTTTAAAAAAATAATTTTGTTGCTTGTGAGGGCCCTAAATATAGAACATCTTATCGATGTTTGTATATTTAGTTGTAGAAAATAGGCATCCAAATATTCCATGCACTACTTCTCTTATACACTTACAGTCGTATAAGTTGTGTTTATCAATATATAAGTAAATGAACCATTTATATAAATAGCTGTTCTATTCTCTCTATGGGTAGCTAATCCATTGAGAGAACTATTAATATTAAGTTTCTCTTTCTTATATTTCTTGATTTGATCGGAGAAGCTTCTCTTCCCGATTGGTGATATCGTAACTCAGTGGTATAGAATTCTATATCCAACTGTCATTCGTATATCGATTTTAAGCCAATCATGCAATCTTTTTATATAGAAATATGTACTCATAGTAGGAGTCGTTGTGTAGCAGTATACAGGTGTATGCTGTTACTCAATATTAAAGGATGTTTTTATTCCATGTTTTTATTTTATTCGATTTATTTGTTTATTTTCTAATAAATCATACCCAAATACGACACTATCTTCTACAACCAAATATACAAATTTCGATAAAATATTCTATATTTGGGATCGTATTTTATTCATTACAAAGATAATAAATAAATTATCAACTATTATGTTCTACTGCCAACTATACTTGACAAACAAGTATGCATCTTTTACAGTAACCGTTGCATAATCTGATAAATAGGTGTCTTGTAACACTAAAGATTTATTAGAGTACCCGTGCTCCCGATCCACTGATATGGGACAACGTTAACTGGAAACAATTCTAACGAGTAGTAGTCATTTAACCCAAGGCAGGAAACAAAGTATAGATCTATTCCAAAGCCAGAAAGGTTGACTCATCATCAAAACCTAGGAGAGTCGTGCAATATAAAAAGGATTAATTATTTCATAGCAGCAGAGTTCTTTTTACCTCCAATAAAGATATACATTTATCTCATTATTTCTCAAGTGCATTATTTTTGTCAAATACCACAGATCTAAGGGTTCCCAAAATGCTCTTTTAACGGCAACCATGTTGATTCCAGGTATACAAACAATGGAAGGTATCTTGTGGTTAGCTCGTAATTGCCCCTCATGGCACTCCAGTTTTGCTCCCACTCTTCTTCATCGAAACTGTTCATACATCTATTCCATCTGATCATGAACTCGTTCCAATCATCATCTGTTAAAAAATAACCTTTGCATTCGGCCAAAACCTTCTTGTTGATATGCCAACTAGTGTTCGAACTTTTCGAGCTTGCACCGATCTTGCGCCAGTTCGAACGAAGCTCGAACCGAGTTTTTGTACTCGAGCTTGCGCCACTTTTTTTGGGTTCGAGCGAGCTTCGATCGATGCTCGCTCGAAGCTCGCTCGGCTAAAATGTCGATAGTAGTCACTTTAAAGTTAAGGTCCTTGAAAGACTACAGATGGCATTTCCCCTTGATTTTAATCTTTTCTTCCCTTTACCATTTTTTTTTTATTTATGCTCTAATAATTCCAATTAAAATGCTTTGGACTTTTATTTAATTGTACAACCAACAAACACATTTACCATAGAAAATGAAACACTGTTGCACACTATACCCAACTAAGCCAATTTTTTACAGCAACCATAGTAACATGACGTAGCAGAATTAATTTAAACTTTCATGTTCAAAAATCCAAATGTATTATAATTATGGATGCAGTAATAGTTTGATTTAATTATCCGAATTTGGTGTTATAGCTGGTGAAAAAAAAACTTTTCTTTTCCTTTTTCAAACTTCTATTTCAATAAATAACAATTTTATTATCATAATTTTCTGTAATTAACATCACTTTGACGTGCACTTTGTGTAATAAAAAGGGCGAGCGAGTTCGAGCTATCGTATTCGCAACCGAGCCGAGCTTCAGAAACTTCGAGCGAGCTCGAGCTGCAAAAAAACGCATGCGAGCGAGCTTCGACTGGAACACGATCGAAGCTCGCTCGAGAGTTTCGATCTTCATTCCGAACACTAATGCCAACGACAGATAAGAATTGTACTGGAATCAAAAATGGTCTCTAAAGCGCCTTTTCATGCCAAATTACGGTCAATAGCAATAATGCTGGGATCAAATGGTTCTACATAGCACCAAAACAGCTTCATACGTAATGTTGAAACCGCCCACTCATAATTGGCTTGGGTTTCGTCTTTTAAAAAACACCACATACAAAAAATGTCTAATTGAAGCAATCAATGCCAACAACGTGCAACAATGGCATACCAAATTTGTTGGTTTTGTACGTGCAATCTATCAAAAGCACTTGAGGGAAGGAGCTCCCGAAAATCATCGTCAGAAAGGTTAGGGGTGTTTTCGTTTAATAAAGGCATTAAAACAATTAAAAGTTCAGATAAACGTAACGGGATTGGGATGAAAGTAAAAAGATACAATTTATTAATGCTTTGACAGAGCAGCCCCGCATAAATATCAAAATTTAAGTGAAATCGAATTCGCAGTTTCATAGGTCAAAAAAGGCCAAAAAAAAATCGAGGGGGTGAATAGAGACTTTAATTTACACTGTACTAAAAAGTAAATTATACTGTTTGGAAATCAGATTAGTGTTTTTTTCCACCATTTTTTACACTATTAGTGTAAACACTTTCACTAATCTGTCCTTGAAATAAGCCAATCGCTTCTGTCAATATCCCATATATAAAGACCAACTTTTTAAAATTCATGTTATTGGCCTTCTACTAGTCTGTATTTGGACAGTGATAAAAGTCACTGTGAATGCTGTAGTGTAACACTTAATGAAAATCTGAGTCCCCTAAATTCTCTAATATAACAATTCCATTATTATTTATATATTACTGAGAATAAAAGCGCAGCCTGAAGGCCTGTAACCACATCTGGAGTCGGAGTCGAGGCAATTAAGATTGTCATAGGAACGACTGACAATTTAATTTCTATTTTGCGTTTTGGAATTCTACCATTAATGTTAAAGTGTTCTGTTTGATGTTATCATTTTAAATTAACCAACAGGTGGTAGGGTCTCTCCCATAATTATTCAATTAGGCATAGTAATTCATTTATGTTCCTATCTAGTTGTTTTTTTTAATATGATCAGAAATGAACGCAGTTTAAGAACTCGAGTAACACGTCCAGATAAATCAATACTCACGATAGCAGCAATAGCATCAGGAAATATAACCCCGTCTAGTTGGATGAATCAATGATGTTTGTTGAACCCTGTTTTTCTTGTTGCAGAAGAGAATAAAATTTGTTAGTTACCGTCGATTCTGATGAAGATATGTAAGGAAATCGGCCATTACATTTCACTAGTAAACAAAAAAAAGCAAAAAAAAATTTCCTATGCACTTTACGATTGCGTACCTCATATCTAAAACAAGCATTATAATATAATGATATCGGTTAAATTGGAAGTGGCATCGCATTATTATAATCTAGTTTATCCCGAAAAAATTTGACCTTTTAAGTTATAATATTATTGTTTATAAGTTCAGACAATTGCCTTATATCAGCTGGGTAAATAAAAGACACAAAATACGTTCTTCTTTGAATGAGTGATTTTGACAATGTCCTATCTTTTGTACTAAATAAAATACAGCAGGTAGTATGCAATCAATCTTTGCGACGGGTGTTTAGTTACTGCCTTTCCTTCAAAAAACGATACCACGGTTTACCTGTAGTGCAACCCAGAACTTAAAATTATCCAAATTTATATGCCATTGATTAAGATCTTGACATCTTTGGGCGATATCTTGTTGTACAGTATTGATGAATTTGTATTTAAACTTGTGTCTAATTTTATTTATTCTATCGATATAACAGTGAACGGACAATACGACGATGGTACCAGTCAACACAAGAGGCTTATCACTGGTAATTGTATAAACTTTTGCCGTGGAAATAAGACTTGAGCAAAGGGTCCATCGTAAAATTTTTAGAGTAACACTCATACAGACATTTAGGAAGTTTTTCGTACCTCGAAAGCACAAAAGACAGATGTAAAAAAAAAAAAAAAAAAAAAAAAAAATGTCGACGCATTCGATCAAGTTTCTAGTGTTATTTCATCGGCCACATTACATCTCACAGTGCCTACCAGAATTTTGTAAGTTTTATTGAAAGCATTGGTAAAAGATCTTATCTAACTAGGGATGGTATAGTTGAGGATTTTTTGTAACATACACAACCGTAGTTTGTAACTAAAAAATTCCTTATCTCTCATTGCCGAAGGAGTAAGTATTTTGTGTATATTACAGTTGTATGTCAATAAAGCAAGCTTACCACAGATTAAAGTCTAAAAGTGTTTTGTATTGAACGAAAACATGGTTTTATGTTCTGATAATCCCACGTACCCAATTTCTTTTTATGTGATCTCTGATCTCCAGCAGATTTCTCCCGAGTGATTATATTAAATTTGATATACTTTATATCAGTTATTTTAGATACGTGAGCACGACGTATGGTATTTCCTGACTGTGGGTATAGACAGCAATTAAAAAAGGGGATTTTTAATGATACAATCTAATTTAAAATTCTAAGGTTTCTATCAAGCACATCCTCTACTTTATGACGCACGCCAAACTTTCCATTTCTATCGTTTTCAAACCATTGTACCGTATCTTCTACAGTTCTTAAACTGTGCATATATTTGGAATCCAAAATTTCCTTTTCTGAAGGTAAAGCGTAACGTCTGTAAGGAAGTTCATGGAAATCTTGATCGTTGGAGAAGAACAATTTTCTTCTGATATTTGCGTGGAACCGCTTTACTTTGATGTCTTTCTCCAAATCTATATCTTCTAATGTAGCAGGGTTCCATTTAGGCTGTTTTTTAAGCACAACATGAGAAGTTACACCTTCAATAAAGTCATGAGCATACTAATATGTATCCGTAAGTATAAATAAGATCACGTTAGATGAATACCCACTTACAGGTATAGTCTGCCACAAGACATGTTCCATTCTTAAGCATTCCTTCAAGGACAACTTGGAACCACGTCTAATATGCTCGTGTGTAGTTTTAACGGCTGATGGAGAACGTTTCAAGATTGTATCGATTGTTTCAAGCGAGAGTTTAGATCCATCAGCTTTTAAGTCATCTAGGACATCTTCCATGTGCTCGTGTTTAAAACATGTATCAATGGTAATTCTATTTTGACCGTGTAAGGTGTAAGTAGCAGGTTGATGATCTTTCTTTACTGCAAAGTCTTCGATGGTTTGATGAACGATATCATGTGTAACATGGTCTAATTCGGCTAAACGCGTTTCCAAGGCTTCAATGCGAGAGGAAGGGACAAAGTGGGTTGCAAGTCCGGCAAATCTTTTAAGAAATCAAAAAATTAGCATGACTAACAGTAAAACCACTAAGAAAAAAAAAAAAAAAAAGTACATTACAAGGCATCTTCTCCTTTCACAATTCTACTTGTGGCACCCATATAAGCACCCAAATGTCCATCTAGTCGAGATAAAAAGAAACTTGCACCCACATCACAAAATAAACCAATGGCAGTTTCGGGCATAGCAAAAAGAGTATTTTCTGTGGCAATTCTGAAAGGAGCAAAACTACATAAACCACCACCTGCACCCACTGAAAATAAAATAAGTTTATCTCTGACCCTCTGATTCCTCTCCCTTCTCCTTACTTGTAATTCCATCCATTACAGCAATATAAGGTGTCTTCATGGTGCCCATAAAATGAAGCATATCGTACTCTGTTTCGATTTGATGAGCCAAATCATCATGTTTTTTGGGATCTTTGACGCTACAGACAACATCTAAAAGGATGAAGATAAGAGATGATATTAGCTCAAGATGAATGGATACCCTTATTTCAGGGTATACCTTTTACATCTCCACCAGCACAAAGGGCTCTTCCCCTCCCCTTAAAAAAGACTACTTTGGCTTGATCCGATACTTCCCACGACTTGTTTTGAAGTGTCAATCATAGGTAATTATTTTCCTCCGCAAAAAAAAAGAGGGTTTACCTTCAAGTTTGGATAAATGATGTCGACCATTTCCATATCAAGTGCATTTAACACACGGGGCTTATTGAGAATGAATTGACGTGACCCCAAATGTTTCTTAATAAGAACCGTTGGCTATGAGAAAAGAAAGGGTTGAGGATCAAAGATTATTTTTGCTGTAGTCCTATTTTTACCTCTACAGCGTTATGCTTTTGAGTGAACTTTCAAAAGGTGCAAACTGTTAATATTTGTGTCTTTTTTTTTTTTTTGCTAGAAACATATAAACTGCTTACTCCTCTTTTCAGAACAAGTTGCAATGTTCTCAAAGTCATTTCTTTATAATATGCAAATGGACGTAAAAAGGAACGTTTTGTTCGTTCTTTTTTCCCACATTATAACGAGTGTCGGAGCTATCTCCTTTTTTGATGACTGATAGCTTTTGTACAACTGTGTCAATGTGTTTAGCCTTTTCAATGGTTTAGCCTCTTTAAACGCTGCACTACTCCACGGTGCCAATTTGGCCGTTTTCAGATAGTTTTGCGCGCTTGTAAATATCAATCTGCGCCCAATTTGAATCATTGATCATTTTACTTTACCTGTTAAATTAATGCGCCTTTTGTTATCTCACTTATTCTCGTTTGTTAAAATAAAAACTTTTGACTACCTGATGGTCATTTTATCAACTTCGTCCAAAAAAAAAAAAAAAAAAAAAAAAAATCCCAGTATAAAGAGGATGATAGGACAAGGAGGGAAAATAAAAAAAGATGAGCCCAACCAGCTGATTGAGATCAATAAGTACACTTTTGCCTACCCTTTACCTTATTTACCTTTCAATAAAACAAATTAGACATATCTACAGTTATATACAAATGGATTTGCATTCAAGCGTCAGTCCAAAGTAAGGATTATTTGTCACCTGATGGTAACAAGAACCAGTCAATTTTAAGCGCGGTCCATATTGGTTTTCAATCCTTTCAGGTTTCTCTTATTGATCTTTGCGCTTGGATTCCTTGCAACAGTGGTGATGGGTAATTCCTTTTTGGCAACGCAGGTGATTTTGTTATCGCAGGGAGTAAGTAAAAAGGGAGCTATAATGCAACAAGTTCAACTTGACAGACTACCCCTCAGTATTCGTGTTTTTTGTAATATGCGTGTGAAAACGTTGCCAACACCAGACAGACTAGTAGCAGTAGGAGAAGGGTGTTCCACCACCACCACCACCACTGGACGGTGCCTTAATTTCTATTGATGCATGATTTTCAAGCCCCATCGTATATGTTGATGAGTAATAGGTCGTTGTGCATGGCCATATGAACGGATTTAATAATGTAGATCCCAATTTAACGTTAAAAAAACTTTTTTTAATTTGTCCAAAATTTAAAAGAGCTGTAACCCTACATATTGAGCATGGCCCTTAATCAAGCAGTTATATAAAAGATTAAATAACTTTCAACGATGAGTTAAAGCTAACATGGGTTTTTGTATAAGGTAAACTATCCATTTTGGGAGGTGTAAACAATGATGTGTGTGAGAGAACAGTGAGGAAAAATTTGTTTATTTTTCAGCTTTAGGGGGTAATTGGTTACGCAAATTTGCTAATATTTATAAATGGGGGGTGATGATTAGAAGAAAAAAAAAAAAAAAAAGAATGAAAAAAAAAAAGAGATTAAAAAAAAAAAAAGATGATAATTATAATGATGAATGAAGCTTGTTACAAAAGGTTTTTTTTTTTTTTTTTTGGTGTGTTGAAGGATAAAGATGTATATTTACTTGCGTTTATACATTCTTCTAGGTGGTTTTGGTGGTGGCAAAGAAGTCTGTTTGGCGTACATGTATTAGTAATCCAGATTAGAAACTTTTATTTCCTTTATTTTACCTTGTCAATGTATTCCCAAGATTCATCTTGAGTGTCAATATCATCAAAGGATCTCTTGGATGATTTATCTTCCAATAAAGCTTGAATGTCATGGAGAACATTAGCTTCACGAATGATTGTATTTGGTCGGCGTATTTGATAGTATTGATAGACAGATTGTTGTGGTTGATTGACCGATGATTGATAGATGGATTCAGAGAGTGATGCTTGAATACTATCTTCCAAGACTTCCTGATTGTCGGCAAATGATTGACGAACAGAATCCTCATAAATTGAATCATTGAGCATGGATTGGCCAGATGGATCAAAACGAGGATCAGTGGACTTCTTATTGGGTTCATCATCAACAAGATAATTGTGTTCGATTGGACATGAACAGAGTTTGTTGGGCTTCTTTTGTGGCTTTGAAGGAGCAGCAAATTGATTTGTTGTGGGCGTAAAGTCCATGATATAATCATCTTGTGATATTATGTCATGCTGACGATTCTCACAGACCGAGACTGGTTCTTCAAAGCAGATAAATTTTTTTTCGGCGCACACATACTTGTAAGCAGCAAAGGCACCGTAAAGAAGAGCATGTGAAATAGATTCTACAGCAGAAACAGCAATCGAACGAAGACGTTTAGCGGGAGGATACTGATCCTTTTCAGCAGGCACCTTCTTGATGGATTTGATTCTTCGTTGGTGAGGGTCATACTGTACCTCTTCGGCATATTGCTTCAACTGGTAGGGGTCATAACTACTGGAAGCGATGCTATAGTCATTATAAGCGGTCTTGACATTATTTAAGCGATCGTACATGCGCGCAAGATAGCGACGACGATAACTGGAAGACTCCAATGAAACTTTTTTATCAAACAACATTCTTATTAAAAGAATAAAAGGAAAAATAATAAAAAACGGCGACTATTAAATAAAAATAATGTTTTCTTTTTTGCTTGTTGAAATAAAGCTCAAGATCCGTAAATGATGCTTTTTCAGTTCTTTTATAATAAAATGAAGCTATGAAAAAAAAAAAAAAGGGTTTTAAAAGAAGAAAAAGGATAAACAAAGAGATAAAAATTATAGGGAGTGATGTGAATATTTATACCAAAAAAAAAAAATCACCAGACCTTCTGTTACAATTTGTTCCCGCACACACCGTTTCAACATATCTCTAATAGATTGTACATCAGTGTATTCAGCACAGATACAGAGAGAGCCACTTTATTACATCTATTGCTGCTTATTTACCTTTTTACAATTTTCATCTATCCTCATACCAGACCTTCATACATATGTAAACCTTCTTCACCCCTCTTTCAACTCCTTTAGTCAGTCACTCTTGCACTGAACCGGCAAATATTTTAAAATCTTAAATATTGCCATATGTTTGTTCTTAAGCAAGTTCGACTATTCTAATGTAAAAATAAAAATAAAACTGTAGACTGAACATTGCATAGAATACGATCAGCTCTTCAAGGGCTAACAAAGAAACCCAATGAAGAATTACCGGCTTCTACAGTCTATTTTAGATCTTGCTCATGTAGACACCATGACTGTACAAACACGCTCTTCTGCTTCAATGTGAGGGGGTCGCTGACGGTAGTTGTCCGGTTGAGTAAAACATGTATATCACTACCAAATAAGTAAAGTTTCCGTCCTTATCCCCGGTGTACCACCTGTAATGCTAGTAGAATTTAGAGTGGCGTTGGATTATATCTCTAATGATCAAAATACAAAGATTTATTAAAACCTTGGCAAAAGGCATCTCGTTTATCATAGCCAGCCTTAATTTCCCTTGCTTTAATTTATGGCTGCAGTAAGTATCATGTCTTTCCCCAACTGTCCTAATTATACACTCGTGTCCCGAGTGATATTTGGCTCAGGGGGGAAATAAGGAAAAAAAAAAGATGTCCCTGGGCAAATATCCTAAGCGTAATTTACTATTTGCCAAGTTCACAGCACTACGGCCTTATTCTAAATTTTAATGTCTCACATACCAATCTTTTTGCTTGACGTTTGTTTAATTTATATTTAAATGACAAGCGTCTATCTAAAGCAATTTTCAGGTGATATCTAAACTTTACGAACACACACACACACACACACACAAAAAAAAAAAAAAAAAAAATTGATTTGCACAATGCATCAGCAGACTTTTATATTTTTCGTACTTGTTCCGCACCCAAAATAAAAATGGCAAACCATAAAGGATCACTCGTTGCTTCCGTTGTCTCCAGCACTAAAAAAGGTCACCACAATTACGGTCTACTTAAAATAGAACACAATGAACCCACTTCAATAATCACTAGTGTCGATGCCGTAGTCTTATGTACCTTTGCCATTCCTTTTCATATATCCATACCCGACTTTCTTAGCTTTGTTGCTCCTGTCGACTCTTTTGTGAGCCACTATAGAGTGATTCGGTAAAACAAAACATAAATGCCTTTTAAAAACAAAAGAAAGAGCTTGCACATTAAAATAAATTATTAGTGACACCGTGCCTGATTCTTACATGGTCTTGATGAAGTTTCGAGATCCACGTTCAGCAAATGATTATTATAACCAATATAGCAACAGACTCTTTAGTTCCATGGAGGTAAGAAAGAAAGAAAGAAATAACTTGACCATGACAAGTTATTGAAGGCAACGATACTAATAAAAAAAAGTGTAGCCAGAGCGATGTCAAGTGGTTTATATTGAATCTGTCGAGACCGGATCTCACATGTCCCCGTTTCCTTTCCCAGAAGCAGATCAGGAAAGCGAGGAACAATTATCTGCTTGTCCCGTCTGCTTAGAACCCATGTTGGATACCTTGACGGGATTACTAACAATTTTATGCCAACATACCTTTCATTGTCATTGTTTGTCGAAATGGGGTGACGGCAGTTGTCCCGTATGTCGATATTCACAAAAAAAGCCTTCCAACGAACTCGAGCAACAAGAACAAGAACACAAATTAACAAGAACAATCCCAGAGGAAGATCGTAATATCGGGGATCAAGAGGATCCCAATGAATGTGCAGTCTGTAAATCTGTGCTTCACCTTTGGGTTTGTTTGATATGTGGGTATATTGGATGTGGAAGATATGCAGGATCTCATGCGTATGATCATTATAAGGAAACAAGTCATCTCTATGCTTTAGAAATAGATACACAGCGAGTGTGGGATTATACAGGTGATGGGTATGGTGTATCTATTAAAGATAAAAACGTGATTGACTGACCCCGTCTGACTTTATGATAGATATGTGCATCGATTAATACAGAATGCAGTCGATGGAAAATTGGTCGAATTACCGAGTAACACCGAGAACGAACATGCTGCATCTCAGGTAGAAATAATAATTATGTATGTGTGATAAAGGTCTAAAAACAACTACGGGACATAGGAAAAAGAAGAAGCAATAGCATTGGAATATAACTACTTGTTAACATCACAATTGGATTCTCAACGTATCTACTATGAAAACCAAATGGAAAAAGTATTTAAAGAGATATCTGGTTTAACAATGCAACTGGGACAACTGACAGAAAAAGCAAATGAAATCAGATCCAACAATCATAGGATAGAGACCGAAAACAAGGTGAAGGAAAAGGTCATCTCAGATCTTGAAAAGGGTAAAGAAAAAGCGGATAAGAAATTGGAAACCTGGAAAGAGAAATCTGAATCTACCAAACATGTGTGGCTAGAAGAAAAAGAGGTATACATATCAGAAATTCACATTTATAGCACGCACACACACACACACACACATTTATAACTCTTGTCGTTTTGTAGATAACAAACTCGCTATTACAAAACAACGTAGTGATTTTAAAAAGCATGGAAGATCAGGAAGCGGCCATCAAGGAATTGAGTGACCAAGTGCGAGACCTCATGTTCTTTTTAGAGGCGCGTGAAAAAGTACAAGGTCATCCTGAATTAGAAGGTGGAAATATCGAAACACACACGCCACAACAAAAGCATGGCAAGCGTAGAGGTAAAAGATAAATGTTGACTGCTACCACAAAAATAAATGATTGTATTGTTTGTTGATTCAAAATATATGCGATTTGTTTTATTTTAATGAGTGATAAAAGAGTGAGAAAAGAAATTTAAAGAGTAGAGAACAATTCATGGTACTTGGGCAAAGGCCAGTACTTATCAGCACAGAGCTTTTCCAATTGATCAGTCAAGAGACGAGCCTTTTCGATGACAGGAGACACCTTGGTACAGGCATGGTCAGCAGCAGCAAAAGATTCTTCAATATGTTGAGCTTCAGCCAAGACACTTTCTAAGCTTTCAGCAGCATCTTGAAGACCAGTACAGATAGGAGCTAATTGAGACAACCACTTCATTTCGGGTGCGGATTCAGCACTGATTTGCTTCATGAAAGCAGCAGATTCAGAGAGTTCACGACGATAACTGAAGGCAGCAGGTAAAACGTGTTCAATAAGCATACCCACAAGGGTTTGTGCTTCGATATGGATTTCCTTGGTATACTTCTCGGACAAAATATGATAACGAGACTCTAATTCGGGTTCGGTAAAGACACCGAGACGCATGAACATCTCCTTGTTCTTGGGAGTCAAAAGACGTTGGAAAGCTTCAGGACTCTTGACAATGTTGGGAAGACCACGCTTGGCAGCTTCTTGAACCCACTCATCAGAGTAGTTATCACCTTCATAACGAATGTTCTTGGTAAGGGTAATATACTTGCGGATAACAACGAGCATATCCTCATCAGAGGCAACAGCCTTATCACCCTTTTGCTTCTTAAGATCATCTCTGATCTCCATGAGTGCAGAGGCAATAGCAGAGTTAAGAATAGTGACGGGGAAAGAAGGTGATTGCTTGGAACCAACAGCACGGAACTCGAACTTGTTACCAGTGAAGGCGAAGGGAGAGGTACGGTTACGATCAGTCATATCACGGTTCAACTTGGGTAAAGTAGCGACCTTGAGATCAAGAGTGGTACCAGTGACACGCATGTGAGTGGTTTCAGTACCAGCCAAAACCTTGTTGACAGGACGACCTTCTTCAATAGCGTTCAAGACTTCGTTTAATTCAGAACCCAAGAAAGCAGAAATAATACCGGGAGGAGCTTCTTGAGCACCAAGACGATGGTCGTTGGAAGCAGAGGCAACACCGGCACGGAGAAGATCACCGTGATCATAAACACCCTTAAGACAGGCAACCAAGAAGAGTAAGAAACGGTAGTTGGTTTCGGGAGTAGAGGTAGGACTCAAAAGGTTGTCACCACGGTCAGTGGATAAACTCCAGTTACAATGCTTACCGGAACCGTTAACACCCTTAAAAGGCTTTTCGTGGAAAAGACATTTGAGCTTGTACTTGTGAGCAACACGATGCATGATATCCATGGTCAATAAGTTGTGATCGACAGCAAGCATAGCTTCCTCAAAGATGGGAGCAGCCTCAAATTGACAAGGAGCAACTTCATTATGACGAGTCTTGATGGGGACACCCAATTTGGCTAATTCAAGCTCAATTTCGCTCATGGCAGCCAAGACACGAGTAGGAATCTTACCAAAGTAATGATCTTCAAGTTGTTGATGACGAGCGGGAAGTCCACCAATCAAGGTACGACCACAAGTCTTGAGATCAGGACGGAGAGCATAGAGAGCTCTGTCAATCAAGAAATATTCTTGCTCTGTTCCCAAAGTGGTGAAAATCTCCTTGGTGCGAGGAACATCTATTAAAAATATTGTTTAGTTATATATATTTAAAAGTCAAATCCCAAACTGAACCAATCATCAAGCCAACTCAGTTTAGAAAAGGTAATAAATACGTACCATCCTCAATAGGCTCAATAAGATGAAGGATTTCCAATGCAACCTTGGAGATGACAGAGGAAGATCTCAAAAGAACAGACTTTTCATCAAGAGCTTCACCGTTATAGGAAATAAAGACGGAAGGAATGTAAAGAACCATGGTTCCGTGAGGACCTTCTTGAAGGAACATGGGACTAGCAAACGTTTGTTTAGTCTTTTCACTCGAGCGTTCACACACACACACACACACACACACACACTCTCTCTCTCTCTCTCTCTCTCTCTCTCTCTCTCTATTACTCACCTCTTGGTGTCCCAGACGGTATAACCACGAGCCTCAAAAGTGGTACGCATACCACCGGAGGGGAAAGAAGAAGCATCAGGTTCAGATTGTAACAATTCTGATCCGGAGAAGGTTTCAAGTGCAGTAACCTGTACAAATATTTATGAATTAGTACAACGACACACAAGGGAAAATGATTGATTGATTGATAAATAAAACTTACATCAGGAAGACCGTTAGAGAAGGTAGTCTTCAAGGTGAGGAAAGAATCGTGCTTTTCAGCAGTAGAATCATTCAAGGGTTGGAACCAATGAGTGAAATGAGTAGCACCACGCTCAAGAGCCCAAACCTTGGCAGCATGAGCAATAGCATCGGCAGTGACCTTATCCAAGGTTTGACCACCCTTGAGTTGGCTGGAGAAAGTCTTGAAGACAGGCTTAGGAAGTCTGTCAGACATTTCTCTGGTACCAAACACGTTTTTACCGAAAACTTCAGACATGAGTTCTTGTTTACCATTGTTCTTGGGGAACTCTACAGTACGATGGTTTCTACCTAAAACACCAGTGACGATATCCACACGAGCTTGTTGGGACATTGTTTATATATATATATATATAAAAAAAAAAAAAATAAAGATAAAGAAAAAAGATTATTTTGGTCAAAATTAAATCATTATATTGCACTGTTTTTTTTTAAATATCCGCGCGTCCCTCCCCCACCCCCCTTCCCTTTTGCCCCCGTTAAGCTTTTTTTTAAATTTTTAATACCGAGTCACGGGTGATCTACATTGTCTAATTATAAAATTCCCATGGAAGCGCTTGTTTCTTTGTTGTTTTAAACCCGCAGAATTATTCATTATGTAGAACTGGTCTTTTTAAAATTCATGTTTGGGGTAAAGACGGCTGTGCTTTTTGTTTACATGCATCTAATAATAAATAAAATCAAATGAGCCTTGCAAATAAAAATAAAAAAAATTATTTTAGGCGCAATTTAGAAATGATAAGAAAAAATAGTGCTTCTTCCTTTTGAGGCACAATTTATTTCTATGATTAATATCTTGCCTGCACCCATATTATACTCACAAATATAGTAAAATATACCATTCTGTATTGTCTGACAAAAATATTATGTTGTCCAGAATTAAAAAAGGGCACGTTACACGCGATTGTATTTTGTCGGATAACATTTCTATATTTTATATTTTTTTCTTTTTCTGTTATCAGTTGGGGGGAGGGCAAAGATAACACACGAAAAAACAAACTTTACCCGCTTTGATCGCGCTTTGTTTTTTTTTAGGGTAAACGACCCCCCAGTACTATTCAAACTCCGTTCCGAACCCATTCTGGATCTGCATCATTTCGGCTTTTGTTTGATCTACGTGAAATAACACGTAACATCTCTACAAAAAAAAAACATCTATAAAAACCCTAGCTTGTAGTTACAGCTTATCTAGATCATTATTATCATTTTTACCTCTTCATATTATGTCTCTTACTGCTACTCTTACTTCTGCTGCTGCTGCTGCTGCTGGTCATCGTCTTGGTGGTGATGAATTTAAGCCTGAACAAAACCTTTCTGACTTTGACGGTTACAAGTTTGCTCCTATTCGTGAATCTCAAGTATCTCGCGAGATGGTCACTCGTTATATGAATGACATGCTCTATTATGCTGAATCTGATGTTGTCATTGTGGGTTGTGGCAGTGCTGGTCTTTCTTGTGCCTGGGAACTCTCCAAGGATCCCTCCTTGAAAATCGCCATCATTGAACAAAGTGTCTCTCCCGGTGGTGGTTGTTGGTTAGGTGGTCAACTCTTTTCTGCCATGATTGTTCGTAAACCTGCTGACAAGTTTTTAGATGAACTCGAGATCCCTTATGAAGAAAAGGAAAACTACGTAGTTGTCAAGCACGCTGCCTTGTTCACTTCTACCATCCTTTCCAAGCTTTTGATGCGTCCCAACGTTAAACTCTTTAATGCCACGGCTGTTGAAGATTTAATTGTCAAGAACGGTAAAGTTGCTGGTGTTGTTACCAACTGGACTTTGGTCACTCTCAATCACAACACCCAATCTTGTATGGACCCCAACGTCATTGAAGCCAAGGTCGTTGTTTCCGGTACTGGTCATGATGGACCTATGGGTGCCAGTGGTGTCAAACGATTGGAGTCTATTGGCTTGATCAAGGAAAACAAGGGAATGCTCTCTCTTGATATGAATGCTGCTGAAGATGATATCGTCAGATATACGCGTGAGGTTGTTCCCGGCATGGTTGTTACTGTATGTGTTACTCTTTGTGCAAGCACAAAATTACCCACGACTAACTTTTTTTTTTTAATCTGTAGGGTATGGAGTTGGCTGAGCTCGATGGTGCTCCCAGAATGGTACATCCCGACACAAAGATGACTCATACTGCCGATACGCTTCCCCATCGATACTAACACTATTCTATTTAGGGACCTACTTTTGGTGCCATGTTAATCTCTGGCCAAAAAGCTGCCTACGCTGCTCGTGCTTCTCTTGCTAGACAAGCTGCAGAAGAGGAGAAGGCTTCTGTTTCCATCTAAAAAAGTGTTTCTGATATTTGGCGTCTTTTTTTTTCTTCTGTTATTATTTTTTTATATAGGTTTTGAAAGTTGGTTGTTGGAATAGTTTCTTTTTATTTCTGTACGACTGGCTCTAGGGGTGCTTGGTACAATCTTTTTTATTTTGTCCTTGCTGAGATCATACCCTTCGAACGTGATTTTCTGCATAATAGCAGCGCACGGAAGTTAGCCCATGTCAAATTCTTTTTTCCCCTCTTTAATAAAAAAAAACAATTTTTGTTCTTTGTCTTAAAAATGGGTTATTCGTAGCTTATGTCGGAATAGAATAGAGCTCATAAACTTGGGACTGGATAAAATATGAGCACACTTACAAAAATATAATCACAGTGGTGCACTCAGTGCTTAAAAACCCGCCACCTGTAGTAAGAACCCTCAATCAGTGGGTGGTAAACACGTTGAGCTAAATTATCTTCTAGGGCGGATGATTGTAACACTTTCTTGTAAAGGCACATTACGTGAGTGCTCCCAACTGAACAAATTCTCAATGTCTGCTTCTAATCCACGCTCATAATCGATCTTCGTAAAGGATAATCCCTCATCTGTTTCCTCATAAAAGATACACATCTTTATTTAGTAAAAAAAGATTCAAATAATTTAATCATTCATTTCTTGGAATATTTTAGATGTGATACGAGGTAAGTGAAATATATACTCAAAGTTAAATTTGAGCATCGGTGGTATGACTTGCAATTTATTTCTTTTAAAAGTAAAAGTAACGATGATGATGGCAGAAAATACCAGTCTCTCAATGACGATGCAATACACCGCCAAAGGTTAAAAAAATCGAGTATTTAATTCTTCCTCACACAGTCTCTGAAAAAGACAAGGATTTCTGATAAAATGCAGTTGGCGACCTTTTCAACTGGCACATACATACTCAGCACAGTAATCAAGTTTGCATCGTCTTAATGCAATTGTGGACGATGGGGTTCCTGTACGAATACACACACTGACTCAGCAGCATATGTAAGTTCGTTAATTGTTAAAGGTGCCGTCATGTCTTCGTGTAGCTGTTAAATTTAAAATTGCACAAGTGGTAATTATTTAGTTGTTAACAACAAACACTATCATAAGCTATTAAAAGAAAGAATCGGGGTTGAGGAATATGTCAACAGATATACAAAAATGTATAGTTGCCCTTATTACATGATAGTCGGGTGCACTGTATACCTTATTTATCGCTCTAAATAAATCACAGGATAAGGAGTGATAGTCGTTTAACGTGGCCATTTATTATGCCTCTCTTGTTTCAAAAGTTTATAATATGGTCGAGCTTAGACCGCGTACTTTATGGTGGATATTGTGATTATCAGTTTGGTACTTTGGGAAAGCTAATGTACTTCCAAAGAGTATAGCATGACCGGTCACATATAATTTAGTTTTCTCATCTTAGTCCAAGTCCCCCTTCGATACCATAGGAACAATGTTCGGGAATTAAAAATAAAAGACTAACAAAGCAAGTTTTGATTTTCATGCAGTCATACCCAAAACCTTAAACACTAATTAAAACTTGTCCAAATCAAAGTATCGGCTTTCTTTATGTACAGTTAAAAGGGAGAAGTGCTATGTTATTTTGATTCCTTTTATTTTAAAAAAGAATAGTCGAGAGTCTATCAGTTAGCGATTTACTAAGAGAGACAATTAAAATTAGCAAATATAATTGGGTTTGTGCCTTTTAGTTTATTACCTGCTTCATAGCATCTTTCTTACCCTTGCGGTCAAGGATAGCAACACGACTCTTATCCAACTTGAGGTTGGTGATGACAACCTTGGAGGGAGAGATACCAATAGGAGCAGTGGCACCGTTTACCTTCTCGCGGGAGACACGATCAATGTGAATAACCCACTTCTTACGGTAGACTTGGACAACCTTACCCTCACGGCCCTTATAGGTACCGCGAACAACCATGACCTCATCGTCCTTACGGACAGGAATAGAGCGACACTACATGGATTATTAGATTTGAGAGGAAAAAAAAAAAAAAGAAAAGATGGAAGGTGTATTTACGCTGTGCTTTTCACGGAGTTCCTTGGATAAAGGAGCACTCATAATCTTGCGACGAACATCGGAGGTGGCAGAGAAATGGGCCTTTCTGCTCTTACGGCGAGAAGAACTAACGTCTAAATGAAGGTCATGTTACTAATGAGCCCAAAAAAAAAAAATCAGGGTGGATGTTTTTTTTTCTTAATTTTCTCAAATCATCCATCCATTAATGAAGTACGTACCAGCACTGAATTTCATGGTTGAATAGGGTGCACAGAAAGAAGGATCGATGTATGCATCATAGCTCTATTCCCTTCAAAACTTCTCGGACTTTCTTGTGGGGGGTCCCGTTTCTGTATTGTCACCCCCCATAAGCTGGGAATTTTCCACGCATAGTTGGAGGCAACACTATAAAAAAAAAAAAATCACTCCGGGCCGGACATGACCAGATAATTCATACTGACTGTAACGCGTTTGATTCGCGTCTGTTGATTTTTTTCTTTCTCTCATTTTCCATTTGACTTCAAAAAAATGTCTCTCGTCAATATTTTAAATATCCAAGTTTTAGACAACCCCACATCATTTAAAAACCCTTTTCAATTTGAAATTACTTTTGAATGTAACGCCCCTCTTAAAGATGGTAAGCTTATAAACAAAAGAACCTAAAAGGAAAAAACGTTAATTAGAACGTGCTTGTAGATCTTGAATGGAGAATGATTTACGTTGGAGCTGCCGAAAGTTCTGAGTATGACCAAGTACTTGATTCTATTATGGTTGGCCCTGTTCCTGTAGGCGTTAACAAGTTCGTTTTCTGTGTAGGTTACTTCATTTAAACAAGACACACGCAGTGACTCATCTCTTTCTTATTTAGGCTGATGCACCAAAAATTGAATTGTTGCCTATTAAAGACTTGTTGGAAGTAACCGTTGTGTTATTGAGTTGTCTTTATAACGATAAGGAATTTGTACGTGTTGGCTATTATGTGAACAACGAATACACAGACGAAGTCTTGCGTGAGAACCCTCCTGAGCAAGTCATCATAGATCAGTTACAAAGAAACATTTTGGCAGATAAGCCCAAAGTTACAAGGTAAAATTGACAATTATTCAAACATTGTATATTGCATATTAATTTTGAATTTCCTACTTTTAGATACACAATTGATTGGACCAACCCTGAAAATACTATTCCTCAACAAACCGAGCAATCAGTTGATCAGGTATGATTTAATTACAGTCAATGATATTACCTGCTAACTTTTTTTTTCTTGTCTGTAGGATATGATGGTTCAATAAACAAACAAACAAACTCTTGAGAAAAAGCTTACAAAAAATACCATTTATATCAAAATCTTTCACTATTATGTACAATAAACAATCTAAAAAAAAAAAAAAAAAAAAAAAAAAAAAATGGAATTGAATGATAAACAATGAGAGTTTATTAAGACGTATGTAATGCTAAAGTTTATTTGTGAGTGTGTAATTTATTCAACAGAACATTGGAGAGGTCCTTTTGAGCGAGATTGGCTACAAACATCTCTGAGGAAATTGAAACGACGAATGTATCTGGTGGTATTTTTGATTACTTCAAGGCTAATCTCTGGTTCTTCTTCATCGTCAGTAACGTCTCCACACGAAAATCCGCCTGATGATTGTTGTGCTCGTCTTTTGTTCTCGTTTAATTTAATCGCGGCCATTTGTTCTTCGAGTTTAGAAAGATCGTTGCTTCTACTAACAATTTCTCTTTGAATATCACGGATTGCTCGATGAAGTGAATACAAGGTAAGTTCACTATATAAACAAAACTTAGTTTAATATCCTATGGCAATAACCCCTCTTTCTGCTTACCCTGCATTATGTTCATTCTTGATCTTATTGCGCTTCTTGTATTCTTGCAACTTAAATTCCATATTGCTCAAGGTAGACTCATAAGCTTCAGCCTTGTTTTCAATCATACTTAATTCATCCTTTGTTTCGGCGTCCATTTCTCTTTCATCCAGTACGTCAATAATTTTGTCATCAAATTTCTTGCCCAAAACAGTTATAATATGCTCTTTTTTGTCCGTCACTTTTAATTAAAAGCCTGTCAATAACATATTCAATTTGTTTATCATTTAACTCACATTTTTTACTGGCTGCAGAAAGAGATTGGAATGATTCCTTCATTTTGGTTGCCTTTACTTGATCCTCGGCAATACTTGCAATAATATTTTGTGTTAAAGTACCATATTCAGCAACGTCGCTCAAGTTCCACACAGAGTTCTTGTCTTTTAAGCTATCCTCTGTTTTCTGTCCACGGGCCATTGTGTTTGCCTTCATCACATCATTAATCTTTTCATGGATCGAACTTAACTCATCAATTTCTTCACACACATTGATATAAAGTAACTCAAACTCACGTCCCATACCATCTAAGGCTGTAGGCTTGAGCTTTTCTTTACCCTTGACTTCAGAAGTAGCTTGTTTAGTTTCAACTTCAGATCTTTTGCTTTCTACAGCAGCTGGTTTTGATTCAGCAACAACTGCAGCTTTCACTTCAGCAGGTTTGGGTTCGGCAGATTTGGCCGCAACAGGACTTTTTACGGTAGTAGGAGTAACCGGTGATGCACTCTTGGCTTCGCTAGGCTTGGTCAGTGGCGATGTTTCTGTTTTGGTTGCTGTTGATCCAAATGTCGTATTACCGAGTGCTGTAGGTGAGCCAAACAGTGGTTTACTTGCAAGAGAGTCCTTAGCCACTGGTTTCTTTTCCGCAGATCCCCCAAATGTAGTGGTGGATCCAAATGAAGGTGAAGTTGTAGGTGTTGTAGCTCCAGGCACTGTATTTTTTGCAAGAGATCCAAACCCACCACTACCAAGAGTAGCTGTAGATCCGAATGAAGGTGTAGTAGCTCCAGGCACTGTATTCTTGGCAAGAGATCCAAAACCTCCGCTACCCAGTGTCGCTGTTGATCCAAAAGAAGGTGTGGTTGTAGGTGTTGTGGCTCCAGGCACTGTGTTCTTGGCAAGAGATCCGAAACCTCCGCTACCCAGTGTCGCTGTTGATCCAAAAGAAGGTGTGGTTGTAGGTGTTGTGGCTCCAGGCACTGTGTTCTTGGCAAGAGATCCGAACCCTCCGCTACCAAGAGTAGCTGTTGATCCAAAAGAGGGCGTAGTTGTAGGTGTTGTGGCTCCAGGCACTGTGTTCTTGGCAAGAGATCCGAATCCACCGCTACCCAACGTAGCTGTCGATCCAAAAGAAGGTGCGGTGGTAGGTGCTGTAGCTCCGGGTACAGTGTTCTTTGCTAGAGATCCAAAACCTCCACTTCCCAGTGTCGCTGTTGATCCAAAAGAAGGTGTGGTTGTAGGTGTTGTAGCCCCAGGCACAGTGTTCTTTGCAAGAGATCCAAATCCGCCTACAGCAGAAGTCGAACCAAATGATGAGGTAGAGCCAAAAGCGGAGGTGGCGGGTTTGTTTGCTGCGGCACCAAATGCAGACGTAGTGGATGAAGAACCAAATGATCCAAAGCTTGATTTGGGTGATTCAGTGGATGTCTGTCCCAATGACATACTACCAAACGAACTCTCTGAGTTTGGTACAACTTGGTCGGATTTGGCAAACGAGGACAAAGGCTTATTAACTTCAGGTGCACCAAATGCAGGTTTGTTAGCGCTAGAGCCAAAGTTCGTGGTGGATCCAAATGTAGGCACTGCTGCGGCTGGCGTATCATTACTAGATTTGGCAGTGGCAAATCCTGCCGAGGGTGTTGCGGGTATCTTTTGTGCTGACCCTAAATTAGAAAAAGAAGGGAGCCCTCCAGCAGCAGAAGAACTAAAACTTCCGAAACTGAAGCCAGAAGATGCTGGTGTAGGTGAAGTGCTACTTTTACCAGATAAAAGATCGCCAAATGAACTAGTGCTTGTAGATCCAAATCCAGAGAAGTTTGGAGTCTGTGTGACGGTAGGAGTATGAGCAGCAACAGTAGGATCAGAAGCGGGAGCGGTAACCGGTGCTGCTGTTGAAGAAAATGTAGGCGGAACATAAGGTTCGCCTCTACGAGCAAGGTCTATGTTATAACAGTGATAAGCACACACATGACCTTCATCATTGAGAAAATATAAGACGGGCATGGGATCAACGGCTGTATCATCATCACCAGCATCGAACGATGGCAATTTTTCATCCGCAGTATAATCGATGGCCATACCAAGAGGATAGGTGTCCATTGAGGTCTCAGTAGATAAAGGCAAGAAAGCTAAACCATTCTCGGGTAAAGACCAAGTAGCCCATTCTCCTTCTTCATTTTGTCCAAGAACAGACACGTCCGTTGATGCAGCATTGGTAATAATGACAAGATGCTTGATTTCCTTTCCTAAATCACGAATAACTTCCATATAAAAATGATTTCCTCGTCCTTCTGTTGTAAATATAGGTGTGATTTCAGCTAAACGAATATAATCAGGCTCAGTGGATCCATTTGTTGGTTTTCTGTTGATAATATATCCATCATTCACAAAATCATCATCATCACTGGTACGTGGACGGCTATATAAAGCGAGGAAAATATGATTTTCGATCCATAACACGTCCTGAACTACGATTGTAACTTTTTAACACAGGATTATTTCAACTACTTGGTCAGAATATTTACCATATCTGTTTGTTTCTTCTTCCCCATGACCTGCACTCATGGCTGCAGGAATAGGTAATTCCGATTTTGCTACGCCCTTGGCATCAAAATGTAAAAGTTGTCCTTCAGTAGTTCCACATACAATTTGCTTTCCCTTGGGAGACCAACAAATCGCTGATATATTGTCCACGGGAATATCACACTGCGTATTTCCCGTATTGATATCGATAATTTTACAATGGTTGTCGTCAAACAATAAAGCTGTCAAGTTGGGAAGTGCTTCTGGATTAGGTCGTAAATCTTTAATATTGAGTTCCCAGTCGTAACTTTCGATTGGTATAACTTTCTCTTTCTAATACAGAAAATCAAAAAATAATAATAATAAGTAGATACATTTAAAAATACAAAGTTTCAAGAAGTTACTTTGGTCAGGATATCGTTGACATTATAAATGAACAAATTACCACCTTTCAAGCTAACCAGAAGCAAAGTCTCGTCGCCAGAGAATCGAACTTGTTGAACTGGTTTTTCCAGAGGGACACAAATAACGTCTTTATCAATGGTGACAGCAGCACCATTGTTGGCACTGTAAATAGCTTGTCGAAGTGATTTTGTGGTGCCAAAAGTGAAGCCTTTTATTTGTTTTTCATTCAAGCTTTAATATTTATACATTAGAAAGCACAAGTGTAAAAAGATTACCTTTGGTTGTAGCTGAAGCGTAATAACCATTCTTATTTGAGACGGCAAATAATGAAACAGTAGCTGGATACTTGGTTACTTCGAAAGGTTCCTCTTGCAAAATAACTTTGGCGTCAGGAACAAGACCTGTAAATTTAAAGAACTACGCATTTTATTTAGTTTTCCTCTCATTAGAAATTAAATGTTGAGACACGCTTGTTTACTTTGACGTCGGTTGGGTCAATGAGCTCGTTAGAATCTGCCAAGGCACTATACGGATTCATTTTGGTTTTGTTATAAAAAAAAAAATACGCGGTCAAAAAGTTGAAAAAAACTTTGGATATCAGTCAATACAAGTCACGTTTCAATATGTTTGATATATGCATAAAGTCCAATCCACGGGCCATAATCATATCAATTTTCTAAACTTAATGGGATAACCGTTTTTTCTTCTTCATTATTGATACATGCTACTTCTGAAAGACGGATAGACAATCACCAAGGTTCAGAATTGCTTGTATATACGCGTGGGGCTATTTGCAGATGTTCAATCAACGGTAAAAGAAGGCTCTTTAACAGGGATACAGCAGCAGTTCTAAATTTTTGCCTAATATTAAATTCATTGATGGAAGAAGATTAAATACCAAAAAATTAATCAGAACAGCAAAGCGGGAATCACAGAAGAGGGATCCAGAAAAAAAAATCAATAATTTTCCGCCATAATTATCATTATAGTTGTATCTTAACTTATAGTTACTCTTTTACTAAATTACCTTGTCCGACTAGGTAAGCAAAGTATCTGAATTTTATCTTCGCTGTACAAAGATTAATTACTTTTGTCTCAATTTCATTTCTTACTCTTCCAAAAAAGGCAAGCCAAACTTCTAAATAATAGTAACATCGTCTGAATATCAAGTGTAAAAACTGTAAGCGGATAGATTAATCGGACATGATAATAAGCAATTATCACAATGCATTAAGGATAGATAATAATAGATTCATGAATCAAAGTTAGTGTTCAGAAATTGTACCTGCAATAATTAGATAAAACATGTTTGGTTAGCTGTTCGCTCAGGCTTTTGCACATATGAAAATATTTTAAATTTGCATCAATAGGCCAAAGCAAACGACTATAGCCTATTTCTCTATTCGCTTGCTAACGACGATAGTGGGTCGAAAGACAGTTTTCTACAAGAAGCATTAAATGCAACTATCAAGTCACTGCTCCATGGTTTTCTTTCTTACCCTGTAAATAAAAACGCGTAAAGACTACGCATACATACACACAAACAAAAAAAGTTTACGTCTATACGCGTAGTCTAGCGGAAAGCAGATTAGAAGGCCGCCTTATATAGAAGAAACTAAACGTTCCCCTTTGGTCGCTCGTCCTTTTTTTTAAAAGCGTATAATACAGTCCTTCCTTTGAACAAATATTTTGAATATACGCTTGCATTTTTAGTAGAAGGTATGGTATACCAATTGGTCACTTGCATGCTAGCACAAGATATTTAGAGCCTAAAAATTCATGGCAAGGTGAAGAGAAATAGTTAAAGTACACCTGTACTAAGTTAATCGCGTAGTGCAGTTTTTCTCGCTTTGCTTGATATATATTAGAAGAGGTACATCACGAAAGTTTTTTGATTGTGCTATTGTGCATTTCTTGATTAGTTGAGCTGCCATTTTCTGTGACTTTCTAAAAATTTAAAGTTTTACAGCATTAAAGTGTTCATGACAAATCCGGGGTGAACTAGTCTATTTACTCAATAACCAAATATGTTTGCTTCTCGTCGTATTGCCGCCTCTATCATCCCACGCGTTGCTTTAAACGCTTCAGTACGTCCTGTACCTACAGCACGTAAAGCTTTTGCTACTACCAGCATTGCTCGTTTCTTAAACACCAACACCATCGAACAAAAGCGCGCTACCGTTCAACGTAAACTATTATTCCGTGAACACACGTGCAGAATCATGTAATTGACCGATTTTTGACCATAGATCCTGCTCCCCAATGGTCTGCTACTTCTCTTGTGGATGGTGAATTCAAAGAATTAGCTTTGTCAGACTACAAGGGAAAGTTCGTTGTCATGGTCTTCTACCCTGCCGATTTCACTTTTGTTTGTCCTACTGAACTTTTGGCCTTCAGTGATCGTATTGAGGAATTCAAGCAATTGGGTGCTGAAGTTGTTGGTGTTAGCGTAGAGTAAGTGGTTTTGTTGATAAATTAAAATGCGTATATTACTAACACACGCACCTTTAACAGCAATGTTCACTCTCATTTGGGTAAGTGGATAGATGATAGATTTCGATACAAATATTCAACTTTTTTGTAGCCTGGACCAATGTTCCCAGAAAGCAAGGTGGACTTGGATCAATCAACATTCCTCTTGGTTAGTTATCTTGCTAATATGAAGATGAATAATTTCGGCTAAATGTTTTAAATAGTTTCCGATATCAAAAAGGAGATTTCCACCAACTACAACGGTTAGTAAAAAAAAAAAAAAACGCCGTTCAATCTAGCATCTCGTATTAATGTGATTATACGTAGTCTTAATTCCTGAAGAGGGTTTGGCTCTTCGTGGTTTGTTCGTCATTGATCCCAAGGGTACTCTTCGTGTTTCTACTATTCACGATTTACCTATTGGCCGCTCTGTTGATGAGACTTTGAGAGTCATTGAAGCCATCAAATTTGTTGATGAGCACGGTGAAGTGTGTCCTGCTAACTGGACCAAGGGAGAAAAGACTATCAAGCCTGACCCTAAGGGATCTCAAGAATACTTTAACAGTGCCAACTAAACTAGTACATCAAAAATGAATAAAAAATGTCAACCTGTTTTTCTTTATTAAAAACATAATTAAAATGTGGTTGAATCTTCTGGATCATAGTTGTCGTTAATCAATCTATAGACATACGTTGGTGGGGCAGATCCGCTATAAATAAGAAATATAAGTATATGTTGGAACATAGCTAAAAGTATAACTTACAGATTATGGATAAATAAACTGACATAATCAGGACCAACATAATCGTAATAAGGATCAGTTATTGTCACCTTATCAATAATCGGTCCTTCTTGAAAGTTCAAAACATTTTGAGGAGATACAGTGACATTGAAAGCATCAGCTACATATGCAAACAAAGGCGACAATTTGTATAGTGCTGTACAGACTAGAACTGGAGTGGAATGATGTTTTGCTGCAGCTGCTAATAAATGAGAACCCGAAACAGAAACAAGTGCGCCGTTTGCGAGAACTAGGTTTTATGCATTAATAATGATACATACCTGTCTAGTCTGGTCTAAACTTACCAGCATGAGCCCCCAAGACTACCTTATTGACTCGAGGCATTGCTGCAAAGATTGCCGAGTCAGCAATAACCGTAGTATCAATACCGGCTTTGGATAATGAAAGTGCCATCTTGTGGCCCTGGTATCTATATGAGTCATAATTAGTTTGGCTCCAATTTTTACTTATGTTTAACGTTCTAACTTACGTAGGAGCAGTTTCAGCGACAATGACTTGAAATTTACGCTTTTGGGCAGCCCTCATCAAAAATTCCTGGACAGTGCGAGATATGCCAATTGTCATAATAACCTCACTAATATACGATTTTAGAATCTACAAGTGACCCACTTTCTTAACACTTACTTGGCATGAATAAAATCCAGTGCTTGATCTGCAATTCCTTTATAAATGGTATCTAAATCAGCAATAATTTCCTCGGTAATTTCTTGAATGATCAAAGGCTTCAAATTGTATGTGTCCCTAATTCTTTTTTCGTTCTCCTCTCTCTTTTGTTCTCTGACAGTTAAGGTAGACATGTCAGCCAATAACCTAAACATTGACGCCTGGGTCGACAATTCAGGGTGACCGTTTATTGAACCATTTATACTACTGGCGGTAGAAGACTGTTTGAAAATATTGGGCTGTTCCTCTTTATCTGAATCCTCAAATTCGTCTTCCTCGAAACTGGAATAATCAGGTGTAGCTTCTCCACGTTCATCTCTGCCATCAGTTTCTAATTCTCCTCGAGAAACTTCACGGATAACTTTTAAAACACGCTTTACAATATTACCCACGGCCAATTCTAAAGTATAATGAGAAACTGTTTTTTTTTCTTATTGGCACTATTCGTTATTTATGTTACCGTTAGGCTGAGCAGAAGCAAGTCGAGCACCAGTATGTGTAATGATGTCAATCAATACGTTAGCGTCACGCCAACGAGACGTAGAAACCACCTGTCGCAAGATAGTCGCTGTTTCTTTTGCTACATAATACGAGCCGAGAATTTGTCTAGGTAAAATGTCAAAGCAAGTAGAGATGGTATCGCAATTTTCATATATTACCGTCGTTTGAGCTTTTGAATGAAGTCCACCACTTGAGTTTCCAGACCTACTGGAAGGCTCATTATAAATAATTGAAGAAGGATAATCACCTTTTAAAATTGACGCCCACGGTATTTTAAAATCCAAGCCTCCACCGCATTTCTTGGTGTAGCACCAAGCATCATATTTAAGCAAACTCTTTGACCGCCCATTTGTTACTTCAAGTCACTATGAATTGTCTCTGTATATTTATTTACATGTATTTTCGAGACACGTAACCTTGTATCAAGGATGGACTACCGATAAAAAGACTTTATCCACCCAGTAAGGTGTAGATTGTAGCCTATAAGTCTGTCCATTAGGACTGATAAGCAGTTTATGTTTTAAAAAACAATAGGATCGATAGTAGTTGAAAATTACATCAAATGCACACAGCTTTTTATTAATAAAACAGTAAGATGGCACACTTAACTCTGAGAATGTGATAATGAAGCATTTGCTTGTCACTTTAACGTGCATGAATCCCTCCAATCATTTTAAAACTCACTTTTTCAATGTTGTTGTGGTACAGTAGTTCATTTAAAGAATCAAATTGATCGGGTAGACTAAAACAGTTGAGATGTATTAAAAGAAAGATTGCATGAAGGATTATAGAATCGACGATTATGTAATCAGTATTTTTACAAGCTATTGACATCTATGTCTATCTTGCCCACATTAACTGTAGATACATTATTAGATTCAACCAGCCTTACTTATTTGGTCATAGATAGCTCTTGTGTGCAGGACCTATTCGAGACTTCACAACTTCTCTATTGAGACAATGCATTATAATAAAAGCAAATCTTAATATACTATTTAAAGTAGCTATGATAGAAAAATGTACGTACTAAGACGTCCTGATTTTTTTGAATTGCTGTATTCCTTGTAAATGCATATCATACAAACAATTTTCAACATAAAGCCCGATGAAGTCGATCAAAGAAGAACCTAATTTTTCAGAAACTCAACAAAAAAAAAAGTGACTGTCACATCAAAATGTAGCATTTTTTTCATTTTTTTTTTCTTCTGTTGTTTTTGAAGGCTTCTTTAACTTTATCTTTTTTAAAATGGACGGTTACCAAGGTGCACCTATTCGTCAACCTGTTGCTATGGCATACTTGTGTGCTGGTAAGCTTTCTCTTCAATTGAATCACATTGTCATTGAATTTTTATGACTTACCTTTTTTTTTTCTCTTTTGTTAGATTGTGGCGCAGAGAATCAATTGAAGCCTAGAGAGCCCATCCGTTGTCAAGACTGTGGTCACAGAATCATGTACAAGAAGAGAACCAAGAGAAGTAAGTGTAGAAAAACATTTGAGCCATGATTTTTGTATTGACCATATTGTTTAGTGGTCCAATTTGAAGCTCGCTAAACAGAAAAACAAGTGATTATGTATATATCTAAACCACACGCACACAAACATAAAAAAAGAACTGTATTTGCCAAATAAATAAGAACAGAGTAGTATAGAATTTAAAATTTGGATTTACAATTAGGCGGTAGTACTTTGGTGATCATTAAGTGGGGAGGGATTAAAAGGACTCGTCGATACAAACTATGAGCACTGATTGTTTATAAAAGGACATAAGGCAAAGCTGGCATCCCTTATCCTTCTGTAATCGAGCAAAGAAAAAAGGATACCGTCTACATAGGATTACCGTGGAGCTTCAAAGTCAATATCCTTTGAGGCAACTTGAACATATTTATACAGTTTTTATTAGAAATAAGGACAATTTTTTTCTGTTATTGTCTGTCTGAATTTATGGTTATTCTATAAAGTAAAGGCAGCGGATAATGATCTTGTATTTTCATAGGAATAACTTTTTATTTTGGAGAATTACCTAAGTAGAAGCTTGAAAAAGTTGTGCTCTTTCTACAATTGGGTTTTAATTGTCATAGTACAAGTTACTTGTGAATTAAATAGTATAAGGGTTATACTTACCCTTCGTAATAAGAGGATATCTTTATGTCTAAAAAGCAAGCAGGTGCCTGAGAGATAAACATGCTTCTAAATTATGATTTTTTTGACAGACCTGAGATCGAATCTCAGGCCGTTGTCGACGTCACATTTGAGATATTGCTGATTTCAAGTGGCGGGAGTTGAGCCTGGCCTAAAAAAAACATTTCAAAATTTGGTCCCTCTTTTCTTGTATATTGTAGTGAACTTCATTAACATACAACAAAACACCCTACTCGTAAGTGTTGAAAACCAACTGCTAAAATGAAAAAAAAGTGTGATGGTTAGATACTGATCTTTTTTACTCTCTTTTTTATTTTTCATTTAACCTTAATCAACTTTTTTCTTGACCAAATCAAATCTTCAATTCATACATGTGTACATTCACCTCACATTCGCAACAAAATTCATTCTGCATCAACCATAATCTATACCTCATCCAATTACCACACTTTGATAAATTCGACGATTTACAGTTTTTTTTTTCATTTCCACTTCAAAAATACAATGCCCGTTAAAGAATTCAACACCCCCTATCCTGTCATTGACACCGATCCCCACTTCGGTCGTGTTGTCCGTTACATGAGACCTACAGATTATGCCGCATGGGCCGCAGGTACCGCTGCTGCTCCTGCCATTTTATTGGGAATGGGTAAGGATTGGAGTCAACGTCAAATTATGCGAATGAATTTTAATGGACAATTTATGAATAGAAAAAATGGATCCCGTTGGACCTATGCGTAACTTACGTCTCCCTCTCCGTATTGCCACTATTGTTGGTGCATTCGGTGGTTTCTTGTATGCTTACCAAACCAGTTCTCGTAAGTCGACTTTATTATCATAGTTGGATGAAAATGTCAAACGTTTCTTTTTTTCAATAGTCCGTTTCTGGGGTTGGACCGAAAATGCCGCTGAAGTTGCCAAGGATCACGCTGAATTGAGCCAACTCGCAAAGGAAGGAAAGCCTTTGTATGGTGAAAGTTACATGCCTGAGCACGTTCAAAATGCTTCTGCCAGAAACACCAGATACGCACAATTGAAGTTCTGTAAGTCAAAACTGGAACCAAGAATAACTATATTTTTTTATTAATACATTTGTGTTTTGTATAGCTGCTTTCCCATGGTTCAACTTTGCCAACCACAACAACCATGGTGTTGACACCTCCAAGTACACCGAATCCTCTTAAACATATAATATCAGCACTTTATAAAAAAATAAAAAAAAATCGGCTTTGTTTATCAAATTAAGGTTGAACAAAAGTGATTATATTTGAGTAAAAAAAAAATAATTACATTAAATGATTGGAAGGAGGTTTGTGAAACTATTACAGTAAAGAAAAATTATGGTTTGTTATAATGTAGTATTAATCTAAAGGTTTGGATAAAGAAATTATATAAAGGAAGGTGTTAATTTCTTTTTATGAAGTTAGCATGTAGTTTTTTATCATGATGTGATGGTGGCGCGACTCTTGCGTTTGCGGTATGGTTGTCGATGTGTATGATCCTTTTCTAGTTTGGAAACATGGTGTTTACCGTTACAACACATACGAACATCTTCTAATGCTTCATCATCATCATCGTATTCCAAGTCGACATGATCGTCTGTTGTGGACATTGATTGTGCGGAGGATGGCTGTTGAAATACATCATGAAGACGACGGAAACTGGGTCGATTTAATAATGATCCTGAGGTTCCACTAGATACAGATCGGTTGTTTGGGTTTTCGGCTTTTTTGGTATCGTTGAGAAGTGTTAAACCTTTACCGGATCTATCTCTAGAAAGCAAATGTGTGATAGCCTAAATCAAAATGTTAATATCTCGTCAAATATACCGTGAAAAAGCTTACCTCAAACCAAAGATCGTGCTTCTCCATATTGGGTGCGGTTACTTTGATTTGTCGATGGCTTGTTTGAATCAAGAGACTGACATTGGGTGTTCCATCAGTAGCGTAAGAGTAATTGGGTACAGATGTGATATTTTCGATCAATGCTATTTAAAAAAAACGTTAAATTCATGCGTAACTTCACAGACAAAAAAATATTTACCACTCTTTGCTTTAGATTCGTTTCCGTTAAGACCGGGGGCAGATACAGACCAATACAATGTGCGAGTGTAAGGATGGATCCAAAAGTATCTTTTATGACTCTTCTCAGAGAAACCACCGCCGACAGCCTTTCTTGTATATTTGTAAAGCCAGTCACCAATCATAGTCTGAGTGATCAAATTAATCATGGTAGGATCTGTGGCGCCAGTGCTACGAGTGACAGCATCGTATTGGGAAGAGTTCAGAGAACGCAGTTGTTCATTAGTGTTACTTGTAGAAACACTGGAGGCATCCACAGATCCTCTCTTGGCATCGAGGCGCTGTTGTTGTAGTATAGCAGTACGTTGAAGATCATCGTTACTGCGTGCAGAGTTGCTTTCCAAATCAGAGTATTCTAATGGACCCTTTCCTTTACTGTGCAAAGAAGATGGTGACATGGATCTACTGTCTGTGAAAGTCGAAGAAAGGCCAGCCTTGTTTAATAACTCATGGGGTGGTGGATTGGCAGGGCGTTGAGGGACATCTGCAGCAGTAATTTCACGCTCCTCAGGCTCCTCAGGCTCTTGAGCAAACACAATAGAGGGTCCGATAGTCAATTCAGGCCGTTCTTTTTTGGGTTCTGTCTCTTGATGCTTCAAGTTTTCAAAAAAGTCAACATGACTTGAGTCAATGTTAGGTAATACGAAGCGATCACGGTGACGCTGAGCAGCCTCGTCATAAGGCAAAAAGGTGATTGTATCTTCTTCTCTGGGTGAATGAACCAAAACGTTACCAAAATTTTCATCGCCGGGTTGTTCATCATCATCATCATTTCTTGAAGTTCTAGAAATATCAGAAGTTGGGGTAACAATAGCAGGATCTTCATTCTTAGAGTTCAGACCATGAGCGTGGTGTTTAGTATTGTCTAACACATCATCCTGATTATTTTGACTTGATTTGAGGGACTCGGCATTTTTAAGAGCTAAAGCAACAGCAGTGGCAATAAGAGAATCGGTTTCTGCTTTACTGTACATTTTTTCAGCAGGAGCGACATTACCGAGTTCCTGGATATCTTGTCCCTGTCTTGATCTTTCGGATACATTATTCAATTGATGGGGCGCAATCTTGTTTCCTAAAGAATCCTCACCAATGGCAAGAGTATTCACATCAGAAGGAATGGATCGGAGAGCATCGGAGTCCTCTTCATGATCAGATACCGATTTGTTGTGCTTAAGAACTGAGGCAGCTGCAGCAGTAGCAGCGGCAGCAATCATAGCATTCTTCTTTAAAGAGGATGACCCTTCTTGACCATCTGAAACAGTCTTCTGATTGTCATCAGATCTATCAGAACCAAGTTCGTTTTGAGTATGAGGAAGCACCACGGGAATTAAATGACTTTCGCTCAAATTGCTGTTTCGGGACTCGGGTTTCAAGTTATTAAAAACAGCACTATCGATGGTACGTCTACTAGATGGCTTGGAATTTGCGTCAAAGAATTCATCCTCACTATCAGAGAAAGTGTGGGATGCAATGGGAGGTATAGGAAGGATGGCACCTATTCCGCTTGCTGTGTTTTCTTCTTCACATTGGACTCCGATATCTGTCGATTCTACCTCATATTGTACGTTCGCATCAATGGCGTTAACAAAATCATGCTGAGCAGATGCATCTGCTGTGACGGGACTATCACTTTGCACGCCACATTCGACTGTTTCATTTAATTCGGACTGGGTGCTGTGATCAACACCTAATACATCATACTGCGTCTCGTGGTCAATTGCATCTAAACAGAATGAGTTTAGTAAATTCGGCTATAAACTTTTTAAATTAAAAAAATAAAACAAAACAAATATGCATACCTGTAGTGTGTTGATGTTGAACAGAGACATCCTTAGCTGAGCTCTCATATTGAACAACTGAATCCTTAGTTTCCACAAATTCGGACTGAATGAATGCGTCAACTGCAACAGCAGGAGTACTTTGAACACCAATATCAACAACTCGGGTTTCTTCAAATTGGGTTTCCTGATCAATAACGGAAGGCCCTTCCGATTGTGTGCATGAATCAACAGCGGCTTCCAAAGAAGCTAAACGGGATGCAGCAATAGCTGTAGCTGTGGCAAGCGCTGTGGATACAGCAGCAGCTTCAGCAGCGGCAGCGGCAATCGATGGGTCTTCCTCTTCAAATTGTGTTGAAGTACTAATGGCAGATTCTAACGAGGCAGAACGTGAGGATGCAATAGCCTCTGCAATAGCAGCAGCAGCAATTGAGGGGTCTTCGGGATCACTTTGAGTAGAACTATGAACGGCGGCTTCTAAGGCTGCAGTGCGTAATGCTGCAGCTGCAGCTACGGTTTTAGCAAGAGCGATTGAAGGGTCTTCGACTTCAGGTTCGTCGGATTGAGTAGACGTGTCAATAGCAGATTCTAAAGCGGATGAACGAGAGGCAGCAATTCCGGCAGCAATAGCGGCCGCAGTTGCAAGAGAGGCGGCTTTTGCAGCAGCAATAGCAATGGAAGGATCTTCTTTTTCAGGCTCGTCAGATTGGGTGGAGCAATCAATAGCTGATTCCAAGGCTTTGGAGCGAGATGAGGCTATGGCCGCGGCAGCAGCGGCAGCAAGTGCAATGGAAGGATCTTCCTTTTCAGGCTCATCTGATTGAGTGGAGCAATCGACAGCAGCTTCGAGGGCCTTTGCACGATTTTCAGCAATGGCAGCTGCGGTAGCAGCAAGAGCAATCGAGGGGTCAACGGGCTCAGGCTCTTCGGATTGAGTAGAACAATGAACAGCAGCCTCAAAAGATTTAGCACGAGCAGCGGCAATGATGGCCTCTTTTTCGGCAAGAGCAATGGCAGGGTCGACAGGCTCAGGTTCATCTGATTGAGTTGAGCAGTCAATAGCAGCTTCCAAAGCTTTGGATCGTGATTCAGAGATGGCACCAGCGATGGCAGCAGCACTAGCAGCGGCACTGGCAGCGAGAGCGGCAAGTGAAATTGATGGATCTTCAACGGGCTCTTCAGATTGGGTGGCGGTATCGACAGCAGCTTCTAAAGCCGCAAAACGGGACGCAGCGACAGCCGCAGACGTTTCGGCCAACGCAATGGAAGGGTCAATAGGATCTGATTGAACAGAGCAATCAACGGCTTCTTCTAAAGCCTTTGCACGAGATTCGGCGATAGCAGCAGCAGTTGCATCAAGAGCAATGGAAGGATCAATAGGATCAGATTGAACAGAGCAATCAACAGCTTCTTCTAATGCTTTGGAACGAGATGCAGCAATAGCAGCAGCAGTCTCTGCAAGAGCAATAGAGGGATCGATAGGATCAGATTGGATAGAACAATCAACAGCTTCCTCTAAAGCCTTGGATCGAGCAGCAGCAATAGCAGCAGCAGTCTCTGCGAGAGCAATGGATGGATCAACGGGATCAGACTGAACAGAACAATCGACAGCTTGCTCTAAGGCCTTGGATCGAGCAGCAGCAATAGCAGCAGCAGTCTCTGCGAGAGCAATGGATGGATCAACGGGATCAGACTGAACAGAACAATCAACAGCTTCCTCTAAAGCCTTGGATCGAGCAGCAGCAATAGCAGCAGCCGTTTCTGCAAGGGCGATGGAAGGGTCAATTGGATCAGATTGAACAGAACAATCGACAGAATCTTCCAAAGCTTTAGAACGATAAGCAGCAATGGCAGCGGCGGTGGCAGCAGCAGCAGCAGCAAGTGCTATGGAAGGATCCTCAGGCTCTACACCAATAGGAGTTTGAGATACCAATTCTAATTCTACGGGCTTGGTAGGCTCAACGGACATGGTAGCCAAGGATAATTGCTCCAATTTGGAACTATCTGTTTGGGTAAAAACCTCGTTCACTTGGGCCTCGGGTTCAGGATCTGTTTGTGTAATCATCTCAATACCAGGAATAGCTTTGGGCTCTTCATAAACATCGGTTTGAGTATAAATTTCAATACCGGTAGGTTTCATCAAGGCATCGACACCGACAGCAGCACCTACACCCGCAATCAGACCAACAGCAGCGTCTTTCATGGATGAGGTAGCGGGCTTTGACTCTTCAGGTGACTTTTGTGACATGGCCATACCCAATTCATCTCCAAGAGATCTGGTTACAGGATCGGCGGTTGAATCACCCAATGTATTGAGAGGTAACATAGAATCGTCCATGGGGTCTGTGTTCACTTCTGCATCTACCATTACAGGCTTTTGTAACTGATTTTGAGATTGGCTACGAGATAACTCTGAAGAGAGTGGTGTGAATCCAACTGTTTTCTTTTTGGAGACAGTATTATCAAAACCGGCATCACTATCATCAAAACTATCGACCTCTTCACTGTCATCGAGCTCTGACATGGAAGAGTAAGAGTAGATAGAATCGCCATCAGCAGTAGCATTTGGGGATGAACCTTTAGGTTTAATACGCCCACTTGTAGGCTTTCTACTGCCACGTCTCTTTGTGGAAGAAGAAAGGGAAGCTTTGTGTGGTCGCCTAGCAGGGCCTAACCCGTCCTCTCTTGTAACAATATTTGATGATGATCCACTTGCACCACGTGTTGGTCCAGCATCTACCCACATACGTGGGTCATTTTGTAATTGTTCGATTGTTTCTTGGGAATCAGCCAAAAGTTTTTTAAATTCGAACTTCTCGGTTTTTTCTTTATGCAGATTAGACCGTAAATTCGACACCATACGATGAGCGTGAGCCAAAGAAGTCTTCAGGGTCTCGACTTCCATTGCTTGGTTACGAGCTGGTGCTAGTTTTGGTGAAGATGGGGGCGAAGATGTAGGTGAGGTTTCATTATTTACAGCCAGAGTATTGGTTGTTTGATCATCAGTTGTGTCTCCAGAACGAGGATTTACTTCCGTGTCTGTTGATACGTGTTTACCAATACGAGATTGAGCTTTTGCGATTGCTAATTCTGAGGTGAGTGCCTCGATCTGCTTTGATTGATCTGACTTTTCACGTTGGATGGCAGCAGCATGACGACGGATAGAAGACATATCTTGTTCGTGACGTTGCTTCATGGTATCAATTGTATTTGTTAATTTCTCTTCTTTATCACGAAGTTTTTCAATTTCTGATCGTAACACATTCACTTGTTTATCCAATTTGTTTTGTTCTACATTCGCTTTGCTGAGATTTTGTTGGAGTTCGGTCACACTGATTGTTAATTCTTGTTTTGCCAATTCAAGATTCCAGGTTTCTTCCTTCAATTTTTCTAGATGTTTGTTAATTAAAAAAAATAAATCCCTTTTTTAAATTAAATTATATGTATTACCTTCATTTTCTTCTCGTTGACGCATTTGCTTTGCCATTGCTTCTGCGGCCCTTTCAAGATCAGCTTTTTGGTTCTCTAGCGTTCTTAACTTTTCCTCCTTCTCTTGTAATAAGGCCTGCATTTTTCTAACCTCTAGTAACAGCCCCTGACCAATTTCTGTAGCAAATTCGATATCGGTGTTTCTGCGGTCAGTATTCGGTATTTTTGATCGGCGTTTTGTTGGGGTTGAGCCAGTGGGTGGTGGAGGCAAGGGTAGTAAAGATGTAGAATCATGTCCATGTGTTGGAGGTAAAAGTGTAGAAGTTGATGGGCTAGGCAAAGGATCTAAACCAGAGGTCGTGCGTTGATTCAACAGCTACAAAGAGAGAGAGTGAGTAAAAAAAAGGAGTTTAATAAAAAAAAGTTCAGTCAGATAGGAGTACTTTTTTATGGTTACCTTTTCTTTATTACGAATAGATGATATACCTGGTGATAAAGGATGACTTCTATAAGAGCTCAAATCCCTTTCAAGTGATCGTAGTCTATCAACTGAAACTGGCTGTATTTCATCATTTGAAGTTGGATTGTTGATCACAGAGTCTATTTCTTTTATTCTATCTTGAAGTTGACTAACTTGTCTAGCCAATACGTTTTTTCCAATTCCGCTGCTTGTTTCCTGCAGTTGCTTTTGCTTTTCTACTAACTGCTGTTCAAGCTCCTGTCTCTGTCTCAGCTGAGAAGTTTTATTATTCTGACGAATTGAAACCGATGTAGAAGATGAAGGTGTTGGCAAGACGGGATGAGGGGTATTACCTGAAGTAGGTGAGGATAAGGAGTGTTGGGGAGGAGGTGAACTCATATTATTAATAGTGTATGTTTGTATTTGCGTGAGTTTGGTGTATGTGTATGTGCGTGTGTGTATATATTAAGGAAAGTAGTTTAAATTATTTTTATGTGTATGTCCTCTTTTTTTTTTTGTTTCAAAAGAAAAAAAATAAAAACGAAACGAAACGAGATTACTGTATATTTGACAAACTCAAGTGGCACATATAATTAAATATATATACAGTTATCAGTAAAAACACAAAGAGGAAAGGAAAGAGGAAAGAGAGTAAGAAAAGAGGAAAGAAAGGAAAAGAGCGATAAAGGAAAAACTAGAAATGGGGTGACGAAATAATAATAAGGTGGTTTGGTTCGTGACTAGTTAATTACTGCCCAAAGCTGTAGGTAAATCTGGCTCGTATCACGCTCAAATAAAACCCAACCTCGTTTTTAATTTTCTCTTCCTTTTCATTTGCAACTGAAAAATGTCGTCTGGTGCTACATTTATATTGTGATTATATTATGAATTACTTGGAAAAATATTCTTGCCTAATGATATGTTATTTATTTATTTATACAGAAACAACGGTGTGACTATGCCTGCCTTAGGACTTGGCAGCTGGCAATCGAAGCCTAACGAAGTTTACGACGCTGTCCTGACCGCAATCAAAGCAGGGTATAAATATTTATATAATGCATTAAATTGCACTTTACTAACACATGATTTATAGATATAGACACATTGACACAGCATATGTTTGCAAGTATAATAAATATAAAAATCTCGTGTATTTTAATCGAGAATGGTAAATAACAATTGAAATACGTAGACCGAAATGAAAAGGAGGTTGGACTGGCAATCAAAAATAGTGGTGTTCCTCGAGCAGAATTATTTGTAACTACCAAGCTGTAAGTGTCTTATTTACCCATTTGTGAATAACATAGCATGATGCTTATTTAATACAAAAGCTGGAACAACAATCACCGACCTGACCTCGTTCAAAAGGCAATCGAAGCTTCACTCGAAAACCTGCAGTTAGACTATGTGGATTTATATCTCATGCACTGGTAACCCATATAACATGATGACCGTATTTCAACTAACTAGACTTTAGGCCAATCGCTTTCCAAGCGTCAGAGTCAAATTTTCCCAAAAATTCCGATGGAAACATTGCTGTAGATAATTCTATTGATTACATAGATACCTACGCTGTAAGCATTTGATTCACACTGACAAAGCGGTTTTTCTATTTTTGGAATATCGGCCCTTAATTTACCCGGTTTACTTATTTTTAGGCCATGGAGAAACTAATTCAATTAGGTAAAACTCGTGCAATTGGTATCAGTAATTTTACACTTGAAAAGGTTGACCGTCTATTAAAAAATTGCAAAATACCCCCGGCTGTCAATCAGGTAATAATCATGATCATTATTGTTTGCTCACATTTTTGACATACAAATATTTAGGTTGAATTACATCCCTATTTGGCCCAATCTGATCTAATTAAGTTCTGTCAAAATAATGGTGTTCATGGTAACAACTAGTCAAACTTTAAATATGGACAATGCACTTAATTATTTTTTTCTCCAGTTACTGCATATTCTCCACTCGGTAGTACTGATTCTCCAGTCATGCAAGAATCGGTTGTGGTAAGAAGTAAAGACAGCAGTATAAAAAATAGCATCAATTAACGTGATTAAAGGTTGATATTGCAAAACGTCATAATGCTTCTCCAGCCCAAGTCTTGTTAGCATGGGGTATGCGCCGTGGATGTTCAGTTATTCCCAAATCTGTAACAGCATCGCGTATTATCTCTAATTTCCAAGTCATTGAGCTTGAAGATGGCGATTTTAATGCCATTGAAGAATTAACGAAAACGGTCGAACCTAAGCGTTTGGTTGATCCATCTCCTTTCTGGGGTGTTGATATTTATGGTTCTACTACCAAATCCAAGTTATAATGACAGAGAGACCTTCATATTGTTTTTTTATTGTGTGAAAGCAAATTAAATTTTTGTCTAGTCTATTTTATTATTATAATATACAATGAGGGGTTGTTTTAACAGCAACTTGATTTTAATCTTTCGCGGATTCTTGTGTCCAGCCATAATCTTCCACTTTTATCAGATTTGCACTCCTTCAAGAATTCGGAAATCAGACCTTCCACTTTATCCCTCCTATCTGCTATTGACCAAGCATCCATTAAAACTGTGTAAGTAACTGTATTTGGTTGATGTCGTGCGCTATTCTTCATCAAGTCGAATATCTTTTCAGCCGTTTCAGGCATCCTGAACTTTCCACAAGCATTGATTAGAATAGTATATGTATAAGCATTGGGTTCTACAGATTGAGCCAACATATCCCGATGAATTTTGAGCGCACCCTCGATTCCAATAGATTCGGCCTGCATTTTTAACAGGATGGTATAAAGTGCCGCATCAGTCTTGATACCAGCCATGGCAGCTTGGTGAGCGATTTGAATAACAGCTTCGGGCATATTGGGGTACTCGCTATGTTGTTTCGATAGAGATTTTAATATACAGGATATAACAACTTGATTCGGTTGAACATTTTCATCCAACATGGTTTGGAACCATTCAAGCACAGATTTGATATCGTTTCGTCTAGAGGAAGCCTCAATAAGAGCACTATACGTATAAACATTGGGCTTAAGTTCGTTTTGACGCATCTTGTTGTAATAATAGATGCAAGTTTTAAGATTATGTGCATTCGCTCGAATCAGTTCCGTATATGAAGATATATCTGGTATGACGCCTAGGTGATTCATTGTTTCAAATATATAAGATGCTCTATCTGCTGACCCTTGCACCGCAAAAATTTGTAAAACAGCATTAAATGATTTGATCGTAGGTCGTGTATTTTTCTCCTCCAGCAGCTTTTCAAATAACTTGAGAGATTCGTGATAATTCTTTTGCCGCCTGTATGCATTCATCAAATTTACAAAAACCATTTCATTTACATCCACCTTATCTGCGTATTTTGCTTGTACTGTGTCTAACACCTGATGTGCCTTTGATATATCCTGATTCACTAATATCCTCCATATTAACTCGTCTAACGCATCCGCCCTTATCGACTGTTTCTTTTTGAATATCCCTACCACAAACTCATCAATCAGGTTATGAGCAAAAGTTTCGCTTTTTTCGTATCCATGACAAATATTTGCAATACGTAACACATCCGCTGCTGACATATATCGACTGTCAAATTCTGACGTTCCGGCACCATGTAATGCAATTAATTGCAATCTTGACTTGAGTTGATTTTTATCCAACGTTCGATCCTTCATCATGAACACCATTAATTTGATACACGTATTTCTAGGTAACTTATCGATTGTGACTGACGCCTTGTGCAATCTATAAAACAAATGCCATGCCTCTCTTTGGTCCTCTACTCGAATTGCTCGTAACAGTTGTTTATGGCTTGATATTGGTATTTCTTGAATAGATGATAAAAATAACAAGGAAGAATTATTCTGCTGCACATAATCCAATAATTGATCCAATTGGCGTTGTCGAAGTTTAGTCGCTTGTTTGGCGCCACCAGCCAATCGTTTACAAAAGTCCAAAAGAGAATATAACGAGCAGCACATATTAAACGGGATAGTATCGTCTTGTTTTGAAGCAAGGGTAATAAAGAGCGACCAAGCTTTGTCTGCATTACGAATTTGAATGGCATGATCCAAATCGGCTAAAACAACAGTGTCCGATAAATTGAATAGACTGAGTGATCCCTGTAACCTGGATGCGGCGGTTGTTGTTGGGGTTGGGGTTATGACATTTCTTTTAAATGAAGCAGTGACAGGTGGTAAAGCGATTGGTAAATTCTCTATTGTGGCTGTAGAAGTGGACATGGTTCGGATCAGTGTGGATCGTCTATTGTTGGGTATGAGTCTCTGTTGTTGTTTTTCTAGTGGGAAAGCATTAAGTAATGCACTTAAATGCGAATTCCGCCTACAAGTTGTTGGTATTACAGAACTTTTCCCACTATCTACAGGTGTACTTAGAAATCTAGACACATCTTTTAAATGAGTCGTAGACTTACGCATAATACGGGGTTCGGGAAAGTTGAGAAAAAAAAAGGTCTCTTTTTTTAGCTTTTTTTTTTTTTTTTTCACGTCCCTTATTTCTGTTGCTTTATTAAGGTTCCCCCCTCCTGTCGTGGGGTTGTTACGCCTTGTTATTTAATTTCTGGATTGAAGCCAAAATAATTTGCTAGGCACACAAAGGGACTGCTTAACGTGACCACTCGATGACGCGCACCCGCACTGCACGACTGAATTTTTGAGCGGTTTTTAAAAGTAGAGGGCTGCTTTGCTTTTGATTTTTAGGCTTTTTGTTATCTTTGTATAGTAAAATTAGAATTGGAAGGAATGTTTGTAGAATTCATACGAGAGAGAAACCAGTGATTGAAGCTGTTTAATTCTTCGAGCTCAATTTCGGTCAAAGTATATTGCTGGCGTTTAAGTTAATGAATGTTAGAAAGCAGAGTGTCAAAATCTATTGAAGAATTGCTTGGAGCGGTGAGAGGAGCTTGTTCAGTTGGAGTAAGAAGAGCTGAGCTATCAGGCGAGCTCTGGGGAATGGTTGAGAAAGTGGGGTCGAAAGAAACTATTCGATTTAAGGTTAGTAAAAAAAAAAAATGAAGCCGTAAAGAATTTAATAGTATTAATCTTTACCTTCAAATACAGACAACCAAGACATATCACACTTCAACAAATACATGTGTTTGCATGCGATATTGTTAAAGCGGAAGTCAGGGCAGCTGCAAGTGATCAGTTAAAGATCGTCCACCACGACATCATAAATTACACCAGAAGTCGAGAAAGAAGAAACAACAAAACCACTTCTACCAGCAGAATCAGTTCTTGCAGTTTCGATGCCATACAGTGTTCTTTACTACATTCCAAGAGTATTTAATTTGGCTTAAGATATCAGGTTCTTTCTTTTTTTTTAATATAGAATATCTCTTTATATATCCATAAAAATATGACACTTCGAAAATAAAAAAACAAGAGGGGAACAGGCTACAGGTTTTTGATGGGCAAAGCAACCATGGAGCGTCTAAACCGGTTTTTGAAGCTGATGACTATATTTATTCCCGCGTTAGATCAAACGTTAGAATAATTTTTAGGTCTTTTGGATGAGACTTTGGTCCCCAAATAAACTTAAATGTCCAATAAAAACTTTACATGTGCCACTTACTCTCGGTCAAACTCTCACTTAATTTAAAAGAGTTTTCGATTCTCAAACAGCTTTTTTATTTCAAGCCGAAAATCACCCACTTAATCTGTAAGATATTTCGATTTTCAGTCAAATCCACAGTCTCATGTTTACTTTATCCTACAATTATATGATACTATTAGTAAGATCCTGGAAGCTTAAGACAGAGAGTTTTTTTTCTACAAACAAAAACTAAATATAGCCTAAAACCTAAAACCTGAAATTGATCCCGATAGTAATACATCCACAAACAACTCTTTTAGAGCCATGTAAAACATACACATCAAATTAAATTCGTAAACCTGGTTCCCATCATCATAAGGTAAAGAAATTATTATTCTCAACTTGTCGTCGAAACCCCATATTATACAAAAATGACGTCTCTAACAACATTTGATTTGGTATATTATTATTTTTAACTTATAAAAGGGCTTTTGCGACTTTTTCTTTCTTTATTTCTTTGTTGACCAAAAGAAAGGAAAAAAGAGGACGGAAGTATCGTAAAAATAGGCAAGTATAAATGATACTTAATCTATTTTATTTAATTTTGTAGACAAAATACATATCAAAATGTGGTTGTTTACTTTTGAGCTGATCGTGCTGACCTTTGGTTATCTTTTCCTTTTGTACTGCCCAATTTTTTCCTCATGAAAGGTTTTTTTTAATGGAGGCAAAAGGTTTTTACTGATGCCGGGGTTGGTACCAATACAACATTTATCTATCGGAGGAAGAAGGCAATCTAGAATTTGGTTTCCGTTACAAACAGTGTCTTACACTGCCACAGGTATGATAATTTTTATATATGTTCTATGCAAAAAGTCAGTCTTAAAGTTACTTTTATTAATTTATAGCATTACTTCATGATGTATAGCCTATTGGAGCTGTTCCCCCCGTGTCCAGTGGGTATTATCGGGCTAATGTTTCTATAGCCGCGGTTTCAACACTGTTCGGTCCCCCATCTCTTTACCAAGTAAGGTCATTCCGCATGAAAAAGCCAAAGGAAAACTCTGACGTCATTCTTTTTTTATTCGGGTATATAAGGAGATACGCACTGCACTGTACGGCTGTTTAATATCCTTTTTGTTTCAAGACATGCAATTGACTCATTCAAGCTTAATCCTTCAGCGATCGAATATATATGTATATACACCGGGCTATAACAATAATTAAATCAGTTATATGTATATAAGAACTGAATTTCCCATGGACATATATGAAAAAACTACCATAAGCATGTAAATAGCTTTTTTATATTGGTTGTATTTTTTTTTTGACATCTCGCTAATGCCACACAAACAATTGCCATAACCGGATTAGGCATAAACAAAGCTATGATGAATTATAAGCAGGAACGCCAAATATTCTGGTTAAACCCCGTGACACAAATGATTATCGGTGACTGCCCTGCAGATGTTAAACGCCTGTTGGCCGTCGTAGCGTAATCCAATAAAATAAGATTATCCCACGGTTTGAACTTTTGATTTTCTCTTTCTTTTCATCTTTGTAAAAAAAATAGAAGAAAAAATGACCGCAGAAGTTATTTCGACCTTAACAGATAATGTGTTGCCTATTGACCCCAAATGTCTTTGGAAACCCTCTAACCCTCAAGACACTCAAATGGAGAAATTCAGAGAACTTATGCAAACGAAATATCAACAAGTAAAACTGGGTATGAATCCTTGCAAAAAAACCAAAACTCTTAAATCATTGAATTAAAACAGATGCTGGGTTATAAATAGGTAATTATCAGGAACTATGGAAGTGGTCTGTTGAAAATCCCGAAACCTTCTGGTCTGAAGTTTGGGATTATACAGATATCATTGCATCTAACAAAGGTTCCCATGTATTGGATCGCTCCGAATTGATGGACTCCATTCCCGTTTGGTTTAAAGACTCTCGTCTTAATTTTGCAGAGAACTTGCTATGGGCTAAAAAAGATTCTGATAAAGTAGCCATTATATCTACAGGAGAAGGTCACGGAAGACGTTCCATCACATACGGACAGCTTTACAAGGACGTTTTAAAATTTGCTGAAGCTTTAAAAGCATTGGGTGTTACAAAAGGTGATCGTGTAGCTGCATATATCCCCAATTGTCCCGAAGCGATCATTGCCATGTTAGCAACCACTAGTATAGGTGCACTTTGGAGGTAATATTAGGTTGACCTGGGTTATTTATTATATCTGCTAACTGTATTTTTGTATGACAGTTCCACTTCCCCCGATTTCGGAACCACCGTGAGTACAAGAAAAAATGGAATATGCCGTGGGAAAAAAAAAAGATTCTTATAAATCATTCTATAGGGTGTTCTCGATCGTTTCACACAGATTCAGCCTAAAGTACTGATCTCTGTAAACTCTGTCATCTACAATGGCAAGACACTGAACCATATCCCTAAGCTTGAAACCGTTGTCCAAGGTAAACAGCATTATGACAATAAAATCATGTACATCAGTCTAATATAAAATTTACAGGCCTTCCTTGTCTCAAAAAGGTAGTCGTCATCCCTTTTGTTGAACCATTGAAAGAAGAAAACTATAGCATTGCAAACTATACCTCTTGGTCTGACTTTTTGCGCAGTGTTCCTGAAACCAAGTTACCTACTGAGATTAAATTTGAGCAATTGCCTTTTAATCATCCTGCATTCATCATGTTCAGTTCTGGAACTACGGGTTTACCAAAGTGTATTGTGCATTCTGGCGCCGGTCTTTTACTTCAATTAAAGAAAGAACATATCCTTCATGGTGATTTAGGACCCGATGACGTTCTCTTTTACTATACTACCACTGGCTGGATGATGTGGAATTGGCTTGTTGCTGGCTTAAGCGTTGGTGCTACCATCGTCCTTTGGGATGGTAGTCCTTTCAAGCCTGCACCTATCTCTTTATGGGAGTTGGTAGACGAATTGAACATCACTCACTTTGGTACATCTGCCAAGTACATTCAATCTCTTCAAGAAGCTAATGTTCATCCTAGTAAGCATCTTACCTTTCATGCACAGTATATTTTATTTATTTATATTCTATTATAGAGAACCTTTGTAAATTGGATACTCTTAAAGCAGTGTATTCCACCGGATCTCCCTTAAAGCCAGAGAGTTTTGATTTTGTTTATCAACATATCAAGAAGGATATTATGTTAGGAAGTATTACTGGAGGTACCGATATCTGTTCTCTTTTTGCTGGTCATAATGCTGCTCTTCCTGTATATCGTGGTGAGATTCAATGTATCTGTCTTGGTATGAATATTCAGTCTTGGGCTGATGCTAATAAGCCAGTGTATGCTGAGGCTGCCGACCTGGTGTGCGTTACACCTTTCCCTTGTATGCCAGTTGAGATGTTCGGTGATGGACCTGAAAGAGCTAAATATATGAGCGCTTACTTTGATGTCTATCCCAATATTTGGTACCATGGGGATTTCGTTTGGATCAATCCACAAACCGGAGGTGTTGTAATGCTGGGAAGATCTGATGGTACCCTTAACCCTAATGGTGTTCGATTTGGCAGTGCCGAAATTTACAACGTTGTTGACAAGTTGAATGTTATTAGTGGTATTGAGGACACTCTATGTGTCGGTCAAAAAATCAAAAACGAGGACGATGAACGTGTCATCTTATTTCTGAAGATGAAGGATAGAAACTCCAAAGTGTCTGATGACTTGGTAAAAAAGATTAAGACCACCATTCGCAGTGAGTTAAGCCCCAGACACGTACCCGCATTTGTGCTTGCAATCGCCGATATACCTGTAAGTAAAAGCTATTTCTTTTTGATGTGGGGGGCCAAAACTAATTTTTTTAAAGTATACTATTAATGGAAAGAAAGTGGAGGTAGCTGTCAAGAAAATTTTATCCGGACAAAAAGTCACTGCTACTGGCACATTAAGTAACCCTGAAAGTCTCGGTCTCTACTATGACATTCCTGAATTATCACAATAATGAGTCTTTATATAAATACATATATTTATTGTTTTTGGTTTGTATATTATTAGATGATTGTTTGAAAATTAATAAATACTATTTCTTATTTTACGTGTTAATTTATCGCTGTCAAACGATTTTTTTTTTTTTTTTGGAAAAACATCTTTTGATATTAAATCAATGCGATGAGTATACTATTATAAGAGGCTCTTAACGTGCTCACATCATTCTGATAAGTGTCTTCAATTGGCTTGCTTTGAATTATTTAACATACCAGTTAGTGATACGAAACTAGTGCCTAAAGACATCTACGCATAAGTTTAATAAATTAAACTTTTAACAAATAAATAGCTGGCCCGGATTTTTTTCATACTTTCTTTCATCTTCACGGTGCATGCTGCTACGTAAAAACCTTTAATACATAACCATCTGCAAAAAATGTTCTCTGTTCCTTAAGCCTCAGTTTTTATTAGATATGCAGTTTGATCTTCAAGAAACTACAAATAAGGTCTGCAAAAAGCAAATTGGATTAGTCAAGTGTACAAATCACATTTTATAGAGAAGCCCGAAGAGCAAAGTTTTTTCAGAAAGTGACATTCGACATAAGCACTGCATGTCGTTCTCACGTAATACACTAGTGGCACAAGCTTAGTAGTGTCCCAGCCCCTTCGGCTTGTGTTACCTTCTACGACTAAGTTAAAACCACATGGTTGTATGTGATATCATGACTTTAAACAACAAAACAAACAAATGTTAAGAAAAAGGTCAGCGGATGTAAATCCAGCCTGATGTAATTACTAGACCAGAGGTTTGTTTATACTAAAAATAAAAATTTGGTAGAATAGAAGAACTAAGTTTGCCGGATATAGTTACTTACTTGTTCTTCTTCTCGTTTTATTAATTTTTAACATAAATTATCAAATGTCTTACCCTCAGCAAGTAATAACAACTCAACCTTCTCCTGCCTATGTTATGAACTCCCCACCAATAGCATATTCTTATCCACAGATGCCGAGCAGTAAAGTATTGTCCACTTATTTCTCTAATACTTATTAATATTACGTAAATACTTTAGTGCAGAGCTATTATCAATCAAATCAACCACAGATGATGCAGCAACAGCCAATGGGTTATTATCCAGGAGGCCAACAAATGCATGATAATCATAGTGGATGCGGTGAATGTTGCATGGGCTTATTGTAAGTCAAATTAATATGAAACCGAAGAAAGCTTGTAATAACGTAATGAATTAGATGCCTAGGTGCATGTACGGTCTGCTGTGTCCAATGCTGCGGAGGAGGAGATGAATGCTGCTAGTTTATATATGTACATAAACTCTTAACGTCATATAGATTTATAATAAATAATACGTACAACTTTTTTTTTTTTTGGATATTATCATATGTAACACATATCTTGTATATATTGCGACTGCGTCGAGAAATGTGTTGGGTATATAATGGATATTTCTGTTTTATTTCGGGTGGTAACTGCATGCTAAGTACAAATGATGGTATTTACCTTTGGTGTTTTAATGTGAGCACAGGTTTAATGACTTATTCATTTACCCAGTGCTGAGCCATCGATATATTTTGTATGTGTTATAAACAATGAGACCGAATTTGGTTTAGAGGCTTTTTTGATGTAGTCACCCTCCGAATTCGTTCTTTCGAATAATTTCCCATACTGCGGGTCAAACATAAGGGGCACCATAACTGAAAAATTGCTATAGTTTACTTTGTTCATGTGATACATTTGTAATAACTCTTGTACAGCACAACATAGTCAAAACGATTGATAAGCAAAATCAGTTTAATATAACAGTAAAAAATTACCACTTGATTTAATGAAAGTATGAACTAAGCACTTGTTTTTGCTCAAGTGAATAATACCGAAGCTTACCATTAGTCATCAATTATAACGTTGTCTGAATTTAAAGTGTAGTACTAACATAAAGGCAGCATTGTTAAAGCCGTAATTTGTGGTATCACTGTAGACACTGGCATTTAAACTGAAGGAGTGTTTTCCAAAGAGGCCTACTTGTTATCAATCGTTTTTTCTATAATATATTATACATAAAACCAGCCTTTCTTATAAAATGTAGATATATTACTGTTAGATTAATTTGACAAAGAGTTCAGACACACAGCAGAACTATTTCTTTACGTTTTAAAGATGCGCTGTGTTTTAGCTTTTTGAACAACGTGAATAAACTTGCAAATGATTGTCAACACTTTACCGAATAAATATGAGTAGATATTTCTAACAAACACGAGTCTTGATATTCACTTACGTGATGCCCAATACCAATGGGATTTATACGAAATCACACTTCCTCTTTAATGTGACGGTTAATTTTTCGGTGTAGGTTTTAACTTTTCGATGTGACCGACCTTCCAATGAATTCAGCTTATAAGTTTCCTCCACGTTTTGGAAAAAAAAAAACTTTTTACTTCTTTCTTCTTTTCTTTTCAAATTAATACAATTAAAAATGACAGATTTATCTACACTTACTAAGAAAGGCCATGTCGAGGTTGGTCATAAGCGTCAATCGACACCTATAAAAATTTACTATGAACTCCATGGTAATGGACCTGAGCGGGTTCTTTTGGTTATGGGTAAGCGCTTCGGATAATCCCAATTGAGTAATACAACTGACATATCTTGTATAACTAGGTTTGAGCAGCTCATGTAGTGCATGGGATTTACAGGTACCAATTATTAAAGAAAAAAGGAAACATATAATCGGAGTTTACTGATAAACGTTGTAGACAAAATATCTTGCAGAAACTGGAAAATACACTGTACTCGTATTCGACAATCGAGGAATGGGATTCTCAGGTAATATAATGACATAAAAGTTGTTGAAAAAGCTAATAATCGTTAAAATAGATGCACCACTTGGTATATATTCGTAAGTTGTCATTTTTTTTTATCCTTTTCAGGAACCAAAGCGACTAATTTTAAACTCAGAACCTCCCAAATGGCTGCTGATACGCTTGATCTCCTAGATCATTTCGGCTGGAACGACAAAGTACATCTTGTTGGTATTTCAATGGGTGGTATGATTTCTCTCGAATTAATCTACGCGGAAGCCACCAGATTTCAATCAGTTGCTTTGACAAGTACTACTTCCAAAAGAAATGTGCCCACTGTAAGTGCTTAATATAGAAACTGCTCTTTTTTGTATGCAGTAACAACCTTTTTTTTTAACAATTAGTGGATGGCCGTATCGACACTGTCCAAAATTATATTAATATATCGAGACCCTAAAGATCAACTGAACGCAGCAATTGACTTACTATACCCTGTGGAATGGCTTACACAGAAACCTCTTTCGGCTACGTCACCGCATGCTACAAACAGAGAGCTTGCAATTAGCGGATTTATCAACCATACGAGCCGATCTCGTCGTCAAACTCCCCAAGGAAATATTGGTCAGCTCTTAGCATGTCTAACTCATTATGTATCAGATGCTAGACTGTTGAAAATCAAAGAAAGTGGTATACCCATCTTAATCGTTACTGGAACTTTTGATCACCTTGTACGATCTGAATATTCGTATCACATGAAAAAGGTTCTTGGTGACGGTGCTAGATTTGAATTATTTGCAGGCAGTGGACATGCTATTCCAGAGGAGCAGCCTGATAGATACAATAGTTTGTTAATTGATCATTTCACTGCCTCTACTTCTAATAATGAAGCCTCTGCGTTTTCTAAGCTTTAAGCTAAAATGATGGAACTTATGATAATTTCAAAATGAATAAACACAACGCATATGTACCCTACCCATTTCAAAAGATCTTATAATACAATACCATTGGTGTTACATAACCTATCTGTCGGAATTGATTTCTACAAAACTATATCATTTCTTATTTTATTAACTGATGGCAGTCCCCCCGCCCCCCCCCCCCCTTTTTTTTTGTGGCTCATATGTTCGAAGTGCTATGAAAAGTTGGATGGTGTCACTGGTGCATTTAGGTAAAATTAAAATAACAAATAGCTATACTAACCATACAAAGACATGTCTTTAAAGTGAGCATTGGACTCAATTTACAAATATAATATTTAACACCTAAGGTGATATTAAGGTGAAATCCAGCAAAGAATGCGATATAAGTATTTTTATAGGAATTCAGCGAGATATGATCAAGGTATCAATTTTCTGATAATTATATTGAAGAAAATTTCTCGTAATTATGATATATCTATACTCCCTACAAGCATTTATGTAAATGCGGTAACATCGGACTGTATTACAAAACAGTTACAATTTTCTTATTTACGAAAAACGAAGGTTCTTTAACATTAAAAAAAAAAAAGCAAAGAAACTCGAGGCTGAAGTGAATCAACGATAAGGTGGCGTAAAAATGTAAATTTCAAACAAGTTCATCTGAATTTTTCTGTTTACCGACTTTAATTCTTCCCCGTGTCTAGCATAACCGTGCAATACTGAGCGATCAGATACCTTTTTTGTGCATCGTGTAATTGTCGATTAGAAAGCCCGTATTCGTCTAATAGCTATCAATTCTGTATGGTATTATTTGAAAGGATTACTAAAAAAAACATGGTGTTTGGAACTTAGCGAACCACGTAGATGCATACATTTTTCAATTTCGTATCAATTGATTCTTTTCCTTACATTATGTAATTAAATGGTATCTATAATACCTCTAAATTTTTCTGACATTGATAATTACTTTTTGGCTGCTTTTATTACCTTATTTTTCTAGGTTGAGTTGCTGACACAATCAAGCTGTAATATTTTAAAACAAATTCATCTGAGAACATTTCATGCAAGTGTAACATCCTAATATAGCTGTAGAGAGAGACAAGAAAAACTATGAATAAACAATAACAACAGATTTCTGCTTAACGGTCTTGTTCGTTTTACAGCTCATTCGTTTATGGAATAAAATTAGTCGGAATGTTAATTGTCTGCATACATAGTACCCTTCAGTTTAATTGTTTAAGACGTAGGGATATGTGGCGTTAATCAATCCAGTCACTTCCCGGGTTTCCGGTTTTCATTTGAAAAACAGTGATCTATCATTATATCCCCGGGCCTTTTAGCCACATTGAGTATTGTACGCAAACAAATAAAAAGTTGTTTATGTCCCATGAGTATCACAATTACTTTGCCAACAACTCAGTTAATATTCTATTTACGCTCACGCCGTATTTACAGATTTTTTTGGTTGCCATGAATATTATCATGAGCAATGAGTTAAAATTTTATCTTAGTAGTTTATGCAGCAAGACTTAAAAATTTCATAGAGATAGTAGAAAGTTTCTGTCATTTTTCGGTCAAACACTTAGTTTTGAAATCTTCCTCTTGCTTATTCATACTCATGTTACACCCTTTTTTAATATTTCTATAAATAAGAAGACAAAAACTCAAGAAAAAAAAACTAAGAATTAAATTAAGATAGCTGAAATCTGTCAACGATGAAGCATTTGAGTCTAATCATATTGACTTTATATTTAACAGCTATTGAACATTTTATAGCGCAGAGTGCCGGAAGCGGTCATGATGCAGGTAGGCCTAAGACAAGTTTTGAAAGTTTTAGAGCTTAAACATGTCTTTTATTAATTTAGCATGCGAATACTTGGCTAACAGAATATACTGTTTTGGCGGTTCATCATGGATCACCAAATCTGTTACAAGGACAGGTATAGCTATGCTTGATATATTACGTTATAGCGGGAATACGACAGACGTGTTGAACAAGAATTGGGTATATATCACTACAAATAATGAAGATCTTGTTAGTACTCCAAGAGGACTCCCACAACATATGCGTCTTCCAGACGAAGATATCATGATAATAAACGGAGGCTTTTCTCATAGTATTGTTAATAAGAAATTGACGTATCAAACAATCGCTTTTAACGCAAATGATCACACTTGGAGCTCTCTCCCAAATTTTACACAGTCCGGTTACGATAGACAAATGTAAGTAAACAAGAGAAAAGCATCGAAATCAAAACTTGTGAGTATTTAAGTCCTCTTTTAATTTTAAGCTATTCTGCATCGTCGTTTTATGTTCCAGGACAAGGAGTCGGATTCTATGGTGGCGCGGAGGAGTAATATAGATACGTACTACTTCTTTAAACAAGCATTTACAATAATTAATTTTATAGCTCTTATGAAAAGGGCTGGACATATCCGGATATTAACATGACTGATTATATTGACACAAGTGATACACTAACAATCGGTTTTACAAAGCTTACTTTCTTTAACCTTTCAAAAAGTATGAATAACGTAAGTTTTACAATGTCCAGAATTGGTAGCTGTCAGTAATCAAAAGTTAGCCTTGGTCAGAATACCCGTTGGAAAAAAACCGACTGGCCTATTTTTCTACAAGTCAAGTCTCCATTTATGATATAATAAATAACCGTATCCTCTTGCTGGGAGGTACATATCAGAATCCAGCCAAAAAATATCATTATCAGGTGTTTTCCTCTTCCCCCTCTTTTAACCTGGCAAATGGAGAATGGACTACGCAAAATTTTACCGGTGCTGCTATCCCCGAAGTCAGAATACGCCATACAGCAACAGTAGGTAAGAACATAATAGAAACTTCTTGTTCCTTCGAAATGTCTGCTGTAAAAGTTTGATTTAACATATTTACAAAAGTCGGGTCCGATCAAAACCATGTCTTACTGTATGGTGGCCGAAACTCATCAGATGGTTGGGGTAACTACTACGAAATACATTCAAACACAACTGAAATTAAAGATATCTTTATATACAGCTGTTTCAGACTATTGCTATACCTTAGATCTAACCAATAATAAATGGATGTTACAAGATATTCAGCCCGGATACAATGTAATCTTGAGGAGATCTAGTCACTCAGGTGTGTGTCATACAATTTTAAACATATCTGTGTGCTTATTTGTTTATATATCAACAGCTCTTCTTGTAGATAAAAGCACTGTGTTTATTGTATATGGAGTCAACGAAGACGGTGTTCCAGCGAATTCGACGCTGATTTTAAATGTGTCAAATCCGTCAGTTGTCTTGGCTATAAACAGCTACGAACACCCCAAAGCGGACGATGTTCTTTCATTTCCAACGCCTACGATTAAAAATAGTAGTGATGATACAAACTATAGCGATTATCCAACAACATTTCCGATTGACGACACCCCATCTCATGACGAGGCAACCGCATCTAATCCTAAATCTGGTAACACAATATTATGGCCAGAATATCAATCAAATATATATAAAACCATTGGTATTGCCGTGGGGTCTACCGTTGGAGTGAGTTGCAGCGTATCCAATTATTCAGATTAATAACAAAAACTTAAATTGACATGGTATCTTTGAAAATTAGTGTCTAGCTATTATAGGAGCTCTTGTTTTCTATTTATGTATAAAAAAAAGATCTGAAAAGCATCAGCGTGAAATTGAAGAGTTTGAACGGCGAAGATGCGAAATTGAAGCCCTTCATAAAACAGTACATATCGAAGAAGAACCAATGATAGTCAATTGGGATGAAATTGATAAAGAATTTATTATCACTCCTATAAAACCCTATGGCTGTCATAATAATCCAGGAGATATAACCAATGGGACTATAAATTGTGGCCCTTCAAATCCTCCGCTTAAAATACAAGAGATAAAGCGCCAGCTTCCTGATGATATTTCCCATTATGATCATAATTTATCTACTAGACTAGGAGAGCCTGCAAACCAAGATAATCAAGTTACAGCAATTAGACTCCCTGATGCTATCAATGAAGACGTTTACAATTTAAAAGACGTTCAGCTAATCCAAAAGCCTGATGGTTTTTGAGTGTCTCCATCAATAAACTATATGCGATTAAAATATTGTAACTATATTACCATGTGGAGTTTTATTTTGATTACTACTCTTTAGCAAAAATTGTAAATCCAAGCTCACTTCAAGACATTATGTGTTTTTCTATAGAGTTTTAGGGATTTAATTAACTTACTTAAATTTGACAACAAAAATGTTAAAATTTTATAGCAAAAGGGAGCTCTGAAAGAACAATTTGAAATTGAGAAATGATGAGGTTAAATAGCAATCCTTCATTTTAGATAATAAGTTTTTGCTTATAAATTTTGTTACTGTATAACTTTATATTTAATCTATCAAATAATTGAGCAACCATTGCTATATAAAGTAGTGTATATCGATTGCTGTCAATTTTTGTGGACATCAATCCATAAATTATTATAAATGCGGAACAATGATACCCGGACCAATTAAAACGCACATTGGCATCTCCTTAAATACCCGAATAAAAAAGAGTGACGTCAGAGTTTTCCTTTGGCTTTTTCATGCGGAATGACCTTACTTGGTAAAGAGATGGGACCGAACAGTGTTGAAACAGCGGCTATAGAAACATTTCTAAGTTTCCTTGTGATTTGCATGGTGTTGAGCTAGCCTTGTTACAAATTTCGCGTTAGTATGAACATAAACAGATATGATAGAGAAAAAAGTTATATCACTTACCCATTAATCAGATAACACCCACTGGACACTGGGGGAACAGCTCCAATAGGCTATACATCATGATGTAATGCTTTAAAATAAAATAAACTGTTAGACTGACTTTTTGCATAAAACAAATATAAAAATTATCATACTTGTGGCAGTGTAAGACACTGTTTGTAACGGAAACCAAATTCTAGACTGCCTTCTCCCTCCGATAGATAAATAGTGTATTGGTACCAACCCCGGCATCAGTAAAAACCTTTTGTCTCCATTAAAAAAAACCTTTCATGAGGAAAAAATTGGGCAGTACAAAAAGAAAAGATAACCAAAGGTCAGCACGATCAGCTCAAAAGTAAAAAACCACATTTTGATATTTATTTTGTCTACAAAATTAAATAAAATAGATTAAGTATCATTTATACTTGCTTATTTTTACGATACTTCCGTCCTCTTTTTTCCTTTCTTTTGGTGAACAAAGGAATAAAGAAAGAAAGAAAAATCTCAAGAGGCTTTTTTAGAAGTTGAAAAATAATAATATATCAAATCAAATGTTGTTAGAGACGTCATTTTGTATAATAAGGGTTTCGACGACAAGTTGAGAAAAATAGTTTCTCTACCTTGTGATGGTGGGAACCAGGTTTATGAATTTGATTTGATGTGTATGCTTTACAAGGCTCTAAAAGAGGTGTTTGTGGATATATTACTATTAGGATCAATTTCAGGTTTTAGGTTTTAGGCTATATTTAGTTTTTGTTTGTAGAAGAAGAAAAAAATTCTCTGTCTTAAGCTTCCAGGTTCTTACCAATGGTATCATATAATTGTAGGATAAAGTAAACATGAGACTGTGGATTTGACTAAAAATCGAAATATCTTACAGATTAAGTGGGTGATTTTCGGCTTGAAATAAAGAAGCTGTCTGAGAATCGAAAACTCTTACAAATTAAGTGAGAGATTGACCGAGAGTAAGTGGCATATGTAAAGTTTTTATTGGACATTCAAATTTATTTGGGGACTAAAGGCTCATCCAAAAGACCCAAGAATTAGATGGCGTTTGATCTAACGCGGGAATAAATGTAGTCATCAGCTGCAAAAACCGGTTTACAAGCTCCATGGTTGCTTTGCCCATCAAAAATATGTAGCCTGTTTCCCTCTTTTTTTTCTTTTGAAGTGTCTATATTTATGGATATATAAAGAGATATTCTATATTTAAAAAAAAGAACCTGATATCTTAAGCCAAATTAAATACTCTTGGAATGTAGTAAAGAACACTGTATGGCATCGAAACTGCAAGAACTGATTCTGCTGGTAGAAGTGGTTATGTTGTTTCTTCTTTCTCGACTTCTGGTGTAAGTTATGATGTTGTGGTGGACGATCTTTAAATGATCACTTGCAGCTGCCCTGACTTCCGCTTTAACAATATCGCATGCAAACACATGTATTTGTTGAAGTGTGATATGTCTTGGTTGTCTGTATTTGAAGGTAAAGATAAATACTATTAAATTCTTTACGGCTTCATTTTTTTTTTTACTAACCTTAAATCGAATAGTTTCTTTCGACCCCACTTTCTCAACCATTCCTCAGAGCTCGCCTGATAGCTCAGCTCTTCTTACTCCAACTGAACAAGCTCCTCTCACCGCTCCAAGCAATTCTTCAATAGATTTTGACACTCTGCTTTCTAACATTCATAAACTTAAACGCCAGCAAGATACTTTGGCCGAAACTGAGCTCGAAGAATTAAACAGCTTCAATCACTGGTTTCTCTCTCGTATAAATTCTACAAACATTCCTTCCAATTCTAATATTACTATACAAAGATAACAAAAAAAAAAGTTAATAATAAACGCGCCCCTTCCCTCTGCCTAAAAATCAAAAGCAAAGCAGCCCTCTACTTTTAAAAACCGCTCAAAAATGCGGCATTGTAACGCGTACGTCATCGGTTCAATTTTTTAAATAGGCCACCGACTGGTTAATTTTTTTTTACTGTTTACCACCTCCTACATTAATTTATTACCTTACCATGGCCCACAACGTTTTACGCACCACTACTCGAACGACCAAAAATGCTTCGTGTTTATTAAGAAAAGCGCCTTACAGCAACCGAGCGACCAGTTGGTTTCGACGATTCTTGAGTCCTTCAGAAGAGAAGGAACTTTATTTAGGCATTACTAGTTCCTTTCGTGAAAAGTTGGTCGAACAGTCGAACAAAAGCACACAAACATACAGCCACATTATTGAACACGCCTTCTTAGGGATAAAATCTACCAAAGTGACCAAAACTGGAATGTTAACTATTGCCCGTATTGAACAACTGAAAATTGATCTTGACACAGCAGGAAAGCAAAAAGATGTCAAAAAGCTGCAACAGTTGGAGGCGGAAATGGATGATGCAGATTTGAAAACTGTCACTATTTATAATCGACTGATTCGGTCATACTTATGGAGCAACTCAGTGGACTTGGCTCATCAGGTTTTGATCGGATTCGATCAACGTGGGTTAGTACCTACAGCTAGATCATACATTTATCTCGTACAAGCTTACTTGAAAACCGACCAGTTGAGTCATGCAAAAGCTTTAGTGGAAGAGATGAAGCAATCTTCTTTACTCAAATTAAGAAACGATTTCGATTACAATATAATTTTAAATTTTTACAAGGCTTCTGGTGATACACATGCTATTGACTTTTTATGGCGTGATGTCGTTTTACATATTGATACCATCAAACCCAGCAACTCACTATACATCTCATATTTGGAACACTTGCTGTCAAAGCAAGAGATCAAACCCATTTCACAATTAGCTCAAGAATATCTGACACATTCACCCCAAGCATCATTACAATTGCATCAATATATTACCTGGATGAAGGCAGTAACATTATTAGCTAAAAATAAACAGGACACCTACAAGTCAGAACGTCTTTTATTACACTTGATTAAAAAAGCACCACCAAAGACCTCTTGGGATAAAGCAAAGAGTGGTATTTCAACCATCGTTACGTCGTACCTGAATGAAGATCAAGAATTAAAAGCCCTGGCCTTTTATTATAGGTTGGGCAAAATGGGTGTCCCTGTACAAGCGTTTGAACCTCGAACTGTGAAGGCAATAGAAGCTGTTGTAAAAAAAGTGGAACAGGATGGGGATGAAAAAGCTATTATTGCCGAGTTAGAAGGCCTTGTTATATCACACATTTAAATAAAATGAAAATTGTTCGCCGGTATTATGTCCATGATGATTTTCGCATGCAAGTAAAATACAAACAACAATAAATTTTAATTTAGATAAAAAAATTGCAAAGATATCCCTCTAAAATTTTGACCTCTCCTGGAATTCAATTTGACCATTTCGAGTCATCTCTTGCACCGCTTTTTTAGCTACCAAGATAGCATCGTGACCGTAAAGCCAAGGTTGGAAATCCCCATCCGACCATTGTAAAGGACTTTCGACCTTAGCACTTGAATTTGCCTTTCGAAGTTTGTCTGCTTCTCTCATTGCTTTATCACGAGCTATTTGTTCTTCACCATCGGGCAAATGCCATGTATGACCGTTTTCAAGTGAATTCTTCTGTATCCTTTCTACGCGAGGTCGACGTATATGCTCATATAAACAAAGAAACTCAGGGATACTTTCCACAGAGTTAATTTGAGATAGCAGGACGCCCAAGGTTGCTGCATCTTCAATTGCCTGAGCAGCCCCCTGAACACAAGATCATATATGTTAAAACATTTATTAAATGCATGACTGCTGCATAGACTCACCTGAGCGAGATGTGGTAGCATCGCATGTGCCGCATCTCCTATTAATGCAATATGTCCGCCACAACTTACCCAGCGATTAAGCGAGGGAATATCAGCCAAAGTCCATTTTTGGCTTTGCGTAATTTTACTCAAAACTTTGTTGATAATCGGGTCAAATTTAAGATAGGGCTCTTTCATTTCGTTCAGATTTCCTGACTCATTCCATTGAGTTAAAGAGGCTTCACCTGGGTGGGACATGACAACATTGTACAGCTTGCCCCCTTTTATAGGATACGCAACTATATGGCATTTATATCCAATCCAAAAGTCAGAATTATGATTTTCTAGAAGATGGGAAATTTCGGGATCAGCTTGTATAGCTGCTGCGGGCACGGTTGCGCGGTAAGCGCAGTTATCGGATCTTCTAGGTTCTATTATTTTCTCCGGAATAACAGCAGTACGCACTTTTGAACGGATCCCATCAGCGCCTATTATCAGATCCGCCTTAAATACAGTACCATTGTGCAATCTAACGCTTGTTTCGGCATCATCAATATATTTTACCTTGGCATTCACCAGAACTTCAGCACCAATTTCTGTTGCTGCATTGCATAACAGCTGTATGTAATCAGCACGATGAATAAGAAAGTAGCTAAATTTTATAGGTAATGAGTAAGAGGTGGGCCTGCCTAATACGTATATACTACTTTACGGGTAACCATATTTGTCTTCCAGGTCTGGATTTAGCCTTGTTGCTGAAATAACTTCTCCATTAGCATATCTTCTAATATTCATATACTCTGGCCAAACCGCCTTTTCTTTAATTTTTTCGAGCAATCCCCAAGTGTCAAGAATATACGATGAATTTGGAGGTATCTGAATTCCAGCACCCACTTCGCTTAACTCTCTAGCGCCTTCTAATACAGTTACATGATGTCCGGCTCGACGCAAAGCAATAGCTGTAGCCAAGCCCCCAATACCACCGCCGACAATAAGAACAGAAATCTTTATTGCCATTTTTTGAGGCAGTAGGAAAAATAAATAAAAAACAGGAAAAGAGAGATAGAGAGGGAGAGAGATTGGGCGTTATATGCAACTTTATCTTCGAATGTTGGTTTTTATTCCAACAAATGATCATCATCTTATGTAGTACGTAATGTATGACTGTATTACAGTTGCAGATAGTATGCATTGTTTTTCCGCCCGACCACTTTATACAAGCCGGCGTTTTCTTTTTTGGTTTCTTACCAAAAAAAAAAAAAAGAAACTCTAATTTTCTTATTCATGCTTATAAAAACGAACAATAATGATTTAGTAATAACTGTAGTGATTTATGTAATCGCCTTTACAATACATTCTTACATAATAACTGAGCAAAATTTCTGGCGTAGCCGACACAGTTTCAAGTAAAAATTAGGGCGTTACGTTGCTGAAATTGTATAAACTGATGCCATAAATCTTATTTTGGGAATATTAGTTTTTACTACTCTATGTGTGTGTGTTTTCGAGCATAGTTTCGGGTTAGACTGGATTAAAATAATGGTTTTTATAAATCTAGCGATCTTCTTACTACCAAAAAGCTATTTTGAAGTTGTTAGTTTAAATATACAGTTCATGCTTGGTCTTTTGTTTTTAAAAAAGATTAAGGGGAAAGTCAATCATGGTTACAAATCGCCTTTTTTTAAAAAAAATACCACCGTCACCATCAAATATTGTGCACGGACCATTTCTGATTTAAGTTATGGTAAGCCTGCTTTATTTAGGTATATTCAATATTTTAGGACCATTTATAATGTTTGGCTCTATCCTTCTAATAAGTAGACAAGAATGAACACTTGAATCAGTGAGCCTCGCAACCTAGATGTGAGACAATATTTCAAAACCATAGTATGTTTCTTATTTGTTAATTTAGAATTAATACTCTGTATATATGTACTTTATTCTTAAATTTATAAAGTGTAAGGATCACATCATATAGACAAGTTCTTTAGGGTGTTTTAGAGACTAGTTCTTTTAAATAAAATAAAAAGATATTTATAGCCTTATAATGTACCAAACAAGTCAAAGGCTTTTCGTGACTTAAACAAAGAAATAAAAACTCATAACAAGCTAGTTAACGTTAAGAAGGAATTCTTTGTATCAAACTGATAAATGTAACACCAGATTTTCTGCCCCCCCCCCCCATTTCAAAAAACTGTAATAATAAAACCGCTGTCTAAATTGTGGCGTATCTTTCCAAGTCAAGAGGTTTTGATGGCTTCGTGAGGTCATAGGATCTTAGTGTCTAACTCAATAAATAAAGGCCTTAACTCATGAGAAGTTTATGTGCTTTCAGTAATTCAGGTATTGACATTCATGATGTAACTTTTTCCAATGCTATGTATATACCACAAACTGTATTCATAGGGGTTATCTACGCGTATATCAACGCCAATACAGGAAGGAACAGGCTCTGGGAAGCTATATCGGTATTTTATTTTGTTCATTGATAAAGGTGACATAAAACCTGTTGTAGTCGAGTCTCATTTTTTTGTACTGACAATTCTTGATGAATAAATGATCAGAAAATACAAAATCTCTTGTAAGAGTCATGATTTACGTATTTTTAAATTTCTTTACAGTCGCATCTAATCTCAGTTACAAATATATGAAAAAGTATGTGTCATAATTGAGTCACAAATCAAAAGTTCACAAAAAGTACAAAAAAAAAAAAACTTTGACCTTTTTACATAAACACATAGTACAATGTCTTACGCACTTAACTTTGGAGCTGGCCCAGCTAAAATGTAAATACATGTGTGTGGGTGTCTGTAATACTGACATGGCATTAACCAAATAATATTATGCAGCCCCCAACCTGTTCTTTTAAAAGCACAAAAAGAATTTCTTAATGTTCATGGTACTGGAATGTCTGTTATGGAGTTGTCTCATCGTTCAAAACCTTTTGGTGCCATTCTCGAAAAGACCAAGAAGGATTTGACGGATTTGATGGAAATTCCTTCCAATTACAGCATTTTGTTTATGCAAGGTGGAGCTACCACAGAATTTGCTTCTGTGTTTTATAACTTGGTTGCAGCCAAGCAAGATGAGTTGAAAAAGGCAGGCAGAGAAGGTGAAGAAATTGTGGTGGACTATCTTGTGACAGGTGCATGGTCTAGCAAAGCAGCACAGGAAGCTGAGCGCTTAGTACCTACCGTGATTGGTAACCCTGTTCGCGTTCATCGTGCTTTGAATGTCAAGGCATTGAACGGAGGCAAATTTGGGGCTATTCCTCCCCAATCCGAATGGCAACTCACCGATCCCAAAAAACACAATGTAGCTTATGTTTACTACTGTGACAACGAAACTGTGCATGGTGTTGAATTTCAATTTATTCCAGAGGTTGATGCCAGTGTACCTCTTGTCACTGACGTTTCTTCCAACTTCTTATCTCGTCCTATCGATGTAAGCAAGTTTGGTATTGTTTATGGTGGAGCACAAAAAAATCTTGGCCCTGCCGGTGTTACTATCGTAATTGTTCGCAATGATTTGTTAGTGGATATCAACATTGGACCTATCCGTCCATTAATGCTTGACTTTAAAACTGCAGCCGATAATGATTCAATGTATAACACACCTCCTACTTTTGCTATTTATATGGTTGGATTAACATTGGAGTGGTTGAAGGATCAAGGCGGACTCAAGGCAATCGGAAACGTCAATGACCGTAAATCTGAAAAACTTTACAAGGTGATTGATGAATCCAAACTTTACAAATCTCCTGTCCAGCCCAACTGTAGAAGTCATATGAACGTTGTTTTCAATTTAACAACCGAGGAGTTGGAAAAAGAATTTTTAAAGGGAGCTGAAGAAAGAAATATGCATCAACTCAAGGGTCATCGTTCTGTTGGTAAGTTACAAATTATCTCCGTTTATGGATAATATTTTTTGTCTTACTCTTTTAATTTAAGGTGGTGTACGTGCTTCGATCTATAACGCTTTACCAGAGGAAGACGTTGATGCATTGATTGAATACATGCTTGAATTTGAACAGAATCATTCATAATAAATAAATAAAAAAATGTCACAGGTGTACAAATTCATGCTAATTATGCACACACAGAAAAGAGAAAAAAAGTCTATACTTGACAAGCGGGTCACACGCTATATAAAAATAAAATTACAGTTATAAATGATATAATGCATCATGTATGATGATTGGTGTATTGTATATACATCCTAATAACAAACCAATCAAAAGGAAACGATAGAAAGATTAGATACTTGTATCACAAACCATCCCATCGTTTGTTATAAACTCTTACCCCTCTCCTCCCTCCCTTTTTTTTTTTACTTTTTCTTCTTCTTTCTTTTCTTCTTTTTTCTTTACAAGCAGAGACAAAAATATCTTTTATAAAAGTACGTGTTTGTAAGTGAAGTAAATCAACATTACTAGCCTTGACATTAACCAAAAAAAAAAAAAAAAAAAAAAAGGTATTACATGGGCACCAGTAATTTTACAAGTAAACTGCATAACGTATAATGAATAAATAAGACACTAATATATATATATATATAGGTCATAGCACATTATTATTATCGACAGTTGATAATGTAATAGGCACAAGGTAAAAGCAAGAAAAAAAAACTGTTTCAATATTAAAATTGATCTGGTCTAATACAAATATAGCGAACAGGATGATTTTCAACCCACTGCAGAAGGATTAATTCGACTTCGAGAATTACATGAAATTCACTTGCCAACCATCAACAAGAGCTTCAACAATCATTGCATAGTTTTCAATTTTCTAGTGATTTAAAGCGACATGGTACTTTACCAGGTCATCGTATTATTATGAAACCTATTGACCGCAAAACACGGACAGTCGGAAGTCCTGTTATGACCAGCCATTTTCGCCGAAAGAGTTTGCCTCCATTATCCGAATCCCCACCAAAAGATATGTCGTCATCTTCTTCTTCTACGACCATCCATACACCTCCTATGGAAGACGATGACGTCCATGTACCTCATTTGCATAACAGATTGAAACATCAAAACCAAGCCATTTTGACCACCTATGATGATTGGAGGATTATTCTAACAAACAGTATAGCACAAGACGTGCTTGTCAGTCATTTACATGACAAGATGAATGAAGAGGAACACATGTTACTTGTAGGCAAATCCGTAATGGATCTGATTGAGCCATTTTACCAAAACAGGTTAAAAAGCATGATTGTGAAACGAAAGAATGAGTTGATTCACTTTGATAATACAGGTGGTATGGTACTTGTTTGTGGCAACGTGGTAAAACATATACTGTTCATGTGCATACTTTATAGCAAACTTTATAGTAAACTTTTTTTATTGCTAGATTCCTATTATAAAGTTAGATGGTACAAAATCTTCGGCTTCTCTTTGGCTTAAAGAAAAAATTAACGAATCGGGAACTTCTGTATTCATTTGGATTTTTGAAGAAGTCTATGAAAGTTCTATTTCCGTGTCTGTGAATAATGAGGTTAGAGATACATAAGAGAAAAAAAGTTTAGAGCTATAGAAAGAAAAGCTTATTTATTCATTTAGGGAATCATATCCGAAATAACAGATCAAGAAAGTGTGACAGACTTGTACGATTATAATGCAAAAGAATTGTTAGGGCAACCATTGACAATCCTTGTACCCTCTATTGGGCTTTCTGATTGGCAAGAAGAAATCAGTCGACTGAGATTTTATGGTAGTGTAACCAAAAAACAGGCACAATTTCCTATAATTGTTCGCCGACAAGAAAACACAGTCCGCATCACGTCTATGCCAGTGATCGCTGGTCTGATGACCATCAACGGAAACGGCACCATTGAAGGGTGCAACGATATATTTGTAAAATATTTACTCGGCTTTTCTCAACAGGACCTTTTGCACAAAAATATTTCTCAAATTTTACCGCAGTTTCCGAATTTACTTGCAAATTTAAAACGAGACGATTTATTGCAACCTGGTTTAATCATCAACAATATTATCTGTAGAAAGCTACTCATTCAAGAAGACTCCGTCATGATGGTCAATCATAACAAGCGTTTATTAACACACACACCCAATAACCAACCTTTACCTGTTCTGCTTGCTATACATAGAGATGGTACTCCCCTAGAAGTTCAATTACAACTGAAATTGGTCGATACAGATGATGATGGAGAAGAGTTTGCGCTTTGGATTTCGTTTGATAGAGAGACTGTATTTAAACGTTATGGACATCATCATCTTATTTCTACTCCTTTAATGCATCCACCACTTTCTTCTTCGCCTGAGCAATACAGATCGCCAAAGGTCACAAGCACAACTCGTGATCTTTCTCTCAATAAGAAGAAATTCAGCCCTGTTAGTGAACAAAAAGAAGAAATAAATTATTCTGCACAAACAAAATCTACTACCATTGACGATTACATTATTCTCGACAGTCTCGGCCAAGGAGCTTACGGATTAGTGAAATTAGCAATCAGAAAAGATGATCCAAGTCAGGTAATTTCCTATTATAGTTTATCTGTATTGTATATTTTATTTATATAGATGTCCCCAATTAGACAAAAGTTGTGATCAAGTATGTTATCAAATCGCGTATACTGGTAGACTGTTGGACAAGAGACCGGAAACTCGGAACGGTGCCCGTTGAAATTCATATATTAAATACACTCAGAAAGACACCGCACGAAAATTTAGGTGATATGCGTAAGTGTCAAAATCCAAAAAATACACTGATATTTAATTAACAGTAGAATTGTAGTGGATTATTTTGAAGATGTAGATAATTATTATATCGTCATGGGATTACATGGAGCAGGCATGGACTTATTTGACTATATCGAGCTAAATAATCATATCGAGGAAACCGAGATATGTCGCATGTTTAAACAAATCGCATTAGGAGTGAAGCATCTACACGATAACAAGATTGTACATCGAGATATCAAGGATGAAAACGTGGTACTAGACCACCAAAATGGCGGGCTCAGATTAATCGATTTCGGTAGTGCTGCTTATTTAAAGCCAGGCAGAAAATATGAAACTTTTGTGGGTACTTTGGATTATGCTGCTCCAGAAATTCTACGCGGGCATACTTATTCTGGGAAACCCCAGGATGTATGGGCTTTAGGCATATTGCTATTTACTCTTGTCTATCGGGAAAATCCCTTTTATGATATTGATGAGATTATGGGAGGAGAACTACGAATCCCCTATGTTTTATCAGAAGGTAAAAGACTATTATTCTGTGTTACGCTTTAATCTAACATGTCCATTCTTTTTTATAGGCTCAGTTGATCTTATCAGTAAAATGTTGGAACGTGATGTCGATAAACGAATCGACATTCACGAAGTGCTGGCACATCCGTGGTTAAATTAAAAGAAAAAAAAAAAACTCCCCTTTCCCTTTTTGTATTTTCATTGTAGATTCTCATCATTTTATTAAAAATCCTATTTTTTTATTATCTAAATTGCTATGTATGTACAATAATCCATTATTTTGTTTAAAATCCTCTTCCAAGACCAGTGTGTTCAACAATGTTCTTCATGATTCCTTCCTCTTCACATAATTCAGGATGGATATATAACAAAGTCTTGGGTTTGGCGGGCTTAGCGCCGATACGACCCGTAGCAAGCTCAGGCTCGGTGATCATCCAGCTGGTAAAGATACGGCTGGCAGGTCCAAGTGCATCCAAAGGAACTGTTGTGACATGATCTCTGGCAGTGAATGAAAGTGTATGGATCGTCAATTCCTTGGGTAATTCACTCTCTTTAGTGCTGCTGGGCATTGTGATCTTTGTCACATAAGGGGACATGACCCACTGAATCAATCCAGTAGAAGCGGAACTGGTAATAACAGCTATTCACAGACGGGTCAGTTTATTAATACACATACAAATTCGTTATCTATTACCTGCTCCAACAAGAGCTGCTTTGGCAACAAAAGGGACGGGCACATCAATGGCAAAAACAAAAGGAGAAATACCTGTACCAAGGCCAAGCGAAGTGATTGAAAAGAGCTTCAGCTTTTTGGCGACATTGGCCAGGGGTCCGTTATAAATGACAACAGGTTCATCCTTCTCAACATTCAAGTTTCTTCTCCATAATGTGGAAGCCTTACTGGCGGTAAATGTTGGGCGGGCAAGTGCGGTTGCTCCTTTGACAAATGTCTTGCTAGAGATTCTCAACATGTTTGGTTAAAAAAGATTTTGTCCCGAACTTTTAAAAAAAAAGACTACCCCCAGCTACTCATTACAGGTACGGATTTCGGGCAATCAATTGTGACCCTTCTTTTCATTCATACACGGGCAAATGCATTAAAGCTTGGTTTCCGTGAAAGTATTAAAAAAAATTTATCACAGGTTATGCATGAAAAAATACCTGTAAAAAGCTGCAGTTCATAAAGGCAAACCATGTGCATAAAGGTGGCCATGATAAAACGCCTAATCAATACAGCAGTATCTTATCACTTTTTTCAATTGAACAATGTTTATCAAGACATAGATATGCAACTTCTTGCCATAGTGTTTTACATGTTGTGGGTACCAGAACATTCGATCCAGTGAAGAAATATTTGCTACTATAACAAGCTTCCATACACTCATTTACAGCATACTTATGCGAAGTAACCAGAGTAACAACTACCAACCATCCTTTTAGTTTTCTTCGTTAACGCTTTAACTAGTGTTAAACTGTTTGTTTTTGGTCTGACTATTAAAGTCTACACATACGTAGCCTTTTAACCCACGTTTCAGTTTTACCAAAAAATGCTGAATTACGGCATTACGGATAATATTTGTTAGCCATACATACTTTTATAATGTTATCTCATGAGAATGCTGATAGTCTTAATACTTTTAAAAAGGAAGGATTTCTCTTGTTGCTGTTGTGGTCTTCATATCTAACAAGCACTGAGGCAAAAAATAAACTTAAGTGATACATGTCGAGGCATATATTTTTCGGTTCTCAATCCAGAAACATCCCATATTCTCAGATATCATCCCCCAAAGTCCACCCCTATGAACAGAAATGTAAAGAGGCAATCATGGACTTGCGTACTCCAGTCATAAACTACACTTTCAAAGCCGGACTCACTATTTCGCGCACATTTATTGGCTCCCTACACTATTCGGAGCAATTATATTAGCTCGCTAAATTTGGACTGACTATAAGCGTACCCACATAAGTCTAAGAAAATGTTTACGTTGATTGACATGCCATATCATCCAAGTATAGTTTATTTTCATAGGATGATCTATAATTGTTTTTATAAAATAAACTTTTATTAAATGCTATTACTGAAACGTTACCAAACCTCCGACTTTCTTGGGGTATTCGCGAATATCTCTATTTTACCATGGCGATTAAATAAAATCATTCTGACATAAGCTCTTGTTTATCAGCCTACGAATAGATCTCGCTCACACTTTCCTTCAACATACAACTTTTCTTTTTTCTTTGAATGGAAACACCACGCCCAAGATCTCTACTTTGGACAACAATACCACAAGTCGGACAATGGTCAAAAGGCGGGTCTCTTAGGGACAGCCAAATTTTCTTAGGGACAGCCATTTTTCTTAGGGACAGTCAGGGTGCGCGTAGTCGTAATGTTGGGATTATGATACTTTCATAGACATCAAGAGGTCAATATAACTTAACAACTTGAAATATTTACACATTTATTACAACAAACATATTGTAAACCAGTATATGATCTTTATAGCTTGCTTTCAGCTTCTCGTTTGGACGTTAGCTTAATATTTCTGCGTAAGATTAAGATCAAACGAGCTCAAAGGCGAAAGAGTGATGATAGAATTGTCAAAAGAAGTATAAATCGTTTAATATACATTTATTCGTAATTTTTACATTGTTTTTGATTGTATATCCTTGTTCCCAGGTCTACAGAGCATCCAAATCACAGATTTTACGTTGCGACTACGTGCACTTTGGCTGTCCCTAAGGAAAATTTGGCTGTCCCTAAGAAAAGCGGTCAAAAGGACTCTATCGGCAACGGATTTAATAGTATCCTTGACCTAACCGACAATAGGCCTAAAAGAAATGGGTAGCAAAGTCTTTTTACAGAAGAAGATTGTTTGAAGCTTAATAGCAATTGCAACAAGCCGAAGAACTGGGGTCAGATAGACGACGACATACAAAGGAGTCTAAAAATAATTGAAGAGCTTGCCGTCCATGACTCAAAGAAAGCATGTGTCAAAGCTCTCTCATACCAAGCTAAATATGCCTTAACAATAATGAAGTCTGCATTAAATCCTAAGTCTGGGGGTGTAAGTAGCTACGAACGCAATTTATCTATTCGTTGTGTGTTTTCTATAACTCATACATCTCTTTTTTAAGGTCGAAGGCTTTAAATAAGAAGAGCAGTCCCTCCAACACGAAGTTTACGGAAGCAGACTTTGTTATTTGTGGAAAAATGGGTTATTTGACACAGAACAATAAGAGATAAAAAACAGTCGATATTGCTTGTAGAGGTTTTATTCTTATACAAAATGAACCTCTATACCAAAGAAAGGGGGGTATATATAGTTATTTAAGCCGTGGTAAAGTTATTGGATATTTAATATTCACTTGGTGTTGTTGGCCGTATCTAGATATGCCTGATGAGACTTATATGAAATCTCTTCTAGTGAACAAAGCTTTTCTGAGGAAGGTTCTAACGAAGAAATCTCTAGTCAAGAAGTCTCGGAAAAAGGAATTTATCATTAACACAAAATTTAATTTTTATTCTATATTATGACATAACCGGAGTACAGAAACTGACCATTATTATTATGTCTATGATTTTAGATGAAAAGTGTAGTTTCCGGATATGATTGAAAACAACAAAAAGAGGTAGAGGGATATTAGAATGGATAAGACTTTAGAAGGTGTGAATATGATGATGACATCCACTGACCGGTGTATGAATTCATTTCAAGTCCCAAGAAACTTTTTTTTAAAACAATCCCTGTTTAACCGTTTGTCTGTTTCAAAATGAGTACCAGTGAGTTGGGATGCCAACATTGTTTTTAAATGATGAGAAGAACTAATGTGTCTGAATTATAGTTAAATGTCCTCCCGGTATTAAAGTGTTTAACAAGATTGCCGACTTTCGACAATGGCGTCGTAGTTTATTGTTAGATAAGAAGACCCTTGGTTATGTTCCCACCATGGGAGCTCTCCACCAAGGTCACCTCTCTTTAGGTTTGTGGAATGAATTTTCGATCGAACAAAACAAACTAAAAAACAAACAAAACCAAAAATTTGAAACACAGTGGCAGCAGCAAGAAAACGTTGCGATCATGTTGCACTCACCGTGTTTGTAAATCCTGCACAATTTGCGCCAACAGAAGATCTCGGCACTTACCCACGTACTTTGCAAAAGGATTTAGATTTATTGGCGAGTTTAGGTCAAGGTGTTGCATCCGCTGTACTTGTGCCTCAAGTTGAGGAAATGTATCCTGCAGGTATCGAGTTGGATGTGACGAAACAGAAGGGTACTTTTGTGGAGGTCTTGGGTATCTCCAACCAATTGGAAGGTACTACACGTCCCAATTTCTTTAGAGGTGTAGCAACTGTCGTATCAAAGTTCTTGAATATTGTAAGCATATGTAAGCAGTGAATGACGCGAATCAAAAACTAAATCAACTTTAAGGTTCAACCAGAGGAAGTGTTTTTTGGACAAAAAGACAGTGAGTTTTAGTACAATATTGTGATAAAGCATACGCTTATGCTTCATTGTAATTTTAGTTCAGCAATGCTTTGTTATCCGTGATATGATCAGGGACCTTCATTTCCCAACCAAAATGCACATTTGTCCTACTGTACGTGAAGAAAGTGGGTTAGCTTTATCCTCTAGAAATGTTTACTTGACACCCAGTCAAAAAGAACATGCACTTGTTTTATCCCGCTCGTTAAAACACATGGAAAGTCTTTATCGAGCAGGTACTCGTGATGCAACAACACTTGTTCAGGCAGGTACCAAACTTATTCAAGATGAACGTAAAAAAGTCCAAGAGGATGGAGAGGATTGGGAGATCAAATTGGACTACGTTTCTATTAATTCAGGAAAGGATCTTAGTGAATTGAAAGGAGACATTCTAAGTGAAGATGGATGTGTTATCAGTATGGCTGTATACGTTGGGGATACGAGACTTATCGATAACCTTTGCTTAGATGTTGAATTAGCTGATTGAAGAGATGCGTTGAAAGTCGCATTTTAAAATTGAAACACACAGTGTCAGGATTACTTCAACTTTGGACTCCAGGACAGACTGTTTAATTTTTAACTGATAGAATAAATCTGTTCATGTAAAACTACTTATAGTGTATTTAATTCTATGTATGTCATAGTATAGGTATTGTCTACAGACTTGCATGCAGACATCATCTTACTACCGTAGCCAACTAGGATAACCTTTTCAACGGTACGTTAACACCTTCGTAACTCTGTAAATAGTTAAAGCTGTTCCGAGGCCAGGATGTAATGGATAAATGTTTTCTTGCTGCTGGGCGAAAAGCTACAGACTTTAACAGAAGAAACTACTGAAACATGCTTGGAGACATGCTCCACGTTATTTGAGTGAACCAAAATTTAAAAGTTTATAAGTATTTGGACCCTGATGATATCGTTAAGGTCTATCCGGCTCTTCTTGATTTAGCCCGAGAAACTATTTTCATACACAAACCAAAGAATAATACTTTAGCTTAAGCTTGCTTGTGCAAAAAAAAAATCAGATAAAATGGACTGTGCTCTATGTTGTTGTAAGGTACTTGGTATGAAATTTAAAATAAAGAGCAAAATGAATAATAATAGATGTGTTTATAGTGAGCACCAGACTGTGAAAGTAGTCAACTTGTTTGAAATAATAATAAAAGGTAATAGCTTTGGATAACTTTAGCAACGAAATGAGTTCAATGCAGAATTCGAAGGAGTGGTAATATACAACTGAATCATTAATTTGATGATTTATAATGGAAGTTATATTCAGGTATAATTAATATCTTACTAAATTCAATAACTAAACATATGAATTAAGATGGAACTTAACAATTTAAAAGACTAACTGAAGAAATGTTTATTTGTTTTTTGAGAGGCCCATTTTATAGAAAAAGGGGTAAAAGGCAGTCAAAAAAAAAAACGGGAAAAAGGTAGTGTAACAATGTACACAATAATGTGAAAATTGCTGAGCAGACTGTATCACGTTGTGTGGGCTTACTTCATAAAAACCAGCTAATGCTTCCTTTTTTCTTTTTTTACGAGAATGATTTCGTTTTTTATACGAACACTAGTAATAGGAGCTATTGCTGTTATTTTATTCAAACAAAATTTGATAATATGGGCTAATCAGTCTTTGCACAAACACTTTGGCGTGATAGTTGGCAATGAATTCGGGTTCTCTTATAATAAGCGGAAGAGCGATTACCCTGTTATGATAACACTTTACAATGTAAATATCTGTAGAGATCATATAATTGATTCTCCTGGTCAAAGATCTGTCATGGAAACGATTCCTTATCTACAAGGCATTGTTACAAGAATTGTTTCGGGCACTACACTTCGTATCAAACACCTGGTATTGGAAAAGGACAATGTGAATACAACTCTTCACGACGTTGTTATTCAACCAATGCGAAACCCCGACTTGGTAATTCGTGTCAAAACTGGACCTATCCAATTGAGTACGCAAGATGCTGCTACAGGAAACATTACAAGCGATTCTTTTGTGACATTCACATTCAAAAATAAAAGGTTGAATGACGTGGAGGTTAGAATAGGAAAAGCAACTTATGACAAACCTGAATCTGTTGACCTTTTTGCTGCAAATGCACGAAGATGGATAAATTCAGATATCATCCGTGTAACAGTTGACTCGATTGATTTTCAGGGGGACTCTTCTTGACACTTGTATAAATAAAAGATCCTTTTCTTTTATCAAATGTAAAGATGCAATAAATGACGATATATGTGATTGTCCATATGTATAGAATTTGTATGCTTTCACATTAGATCTAGGGACCCGATAATATCTCAATTTTTTTTATTATTATTGCCAGAAGAGGGTAACCGAGTCATCAACTGTAATTTTTAATTACAATTGATGCAGGCAATATACACTGATGATTTATCTTGTCATTGTATAATTTCAACTCTCTTTTCTCATATTATCCTGTATTATGCTTATACTATATATTTTATTCGTTTGTGCTTCTAGTACTACACACAAAAGGTTACTCACTTTCTGTTTGTGGCATACATCTGTGCATTTTTTTACGGTACCCTGTGTGCACATATTTACATACACATTCATTGGCCTCCTCCCCTGGCCTATTTTTTCTTTTTCTTTTTTTTTTGTGGGGGGAAAAAAGTAAATCCCGTGCAATTACAATAGCCCTCAAATAAAATTAAGGAGCATAAGGGAAAGATGAAAATGTTGATCGTGTGAATTTGTACATTTCTTTAAGAATATAAGTTACCCCTTTTTTTTTATAATAGATTTAAACGAAAAGTGTAGTAGTACGAGTCTAGAATTAAAAAAAAAATTGTAACGTATTTTCAACCACCCCTTTTTTAAAACTGCTACTTTCTTGTCAGGACAAAAAAAAAATATACGCCCTGCACTCAACAGCACTAGATAAACGGAAGGTTCCCCTTTTCTTTCTGGCAGGTGCTTTAGAAGAGCCATAACTAAAATAGAGTCTGGTTGGCATCTTATCACCTTTTTTAAAAAAATTCTCATTTGGACATGACATGTTTCCGCTCCTGCAATATCATTCCACTAAAAACTGAGATTAAATATTGAGACTTAATATAGTCTAGCCGAGAGATTGTATGCCCTTTTTAATGCGTCCAGAATCTGAGCTTATCAAAGATAATAAACGCACTAGCCATCTTGGTGTTTTAAAACTAGAATGTCATTTGGAACCCTAAACAAGAATACTTTGTTTATTCATATTACGTCCTTGTGACAAGGATCTGCTAATCTATCATAGAGAGTATCATGGGAGCAGAAGGAGCTGCCTTTGAAGAACATTTATCAGAGGCACATGGTATCAATTCTACCCATAAAGTAGAAAGCTATACGAAGCTTGGTATTTGCTCATTCTAATCTTTGGGAGATGCACCGATAGGTAGACAGCAAATTGCGAGAAGACAATGATTCCGTATTGCAGTAAATTAGCATGAAGAGAGTACTTTGCTAGATAATGCCTGTATCTCTTTCAAAACAAATGATTAGCAAGTGATCTTTTTCCTTTGCCTCCATTTTGCCAAGCAAAGCTCGGGCCTTTTCTTAGCTTTCGTGGGGATAAACCCTTACTGCTCCAAACATATACAAATAAATATATGCACCCAAATGGCTTTTTGATAATTTGGAGAAGGCCGACGAAAAGCCACTTGCAAAAAAATGGGTGATGCATCAATAATAAACAAAGCAGCATCAAATCGCACGTATTCTATAAATCTGGTGATTTTTACCAGAATAACCTGTGGTCTTTTGTCACCTAACCAATAGAAATATATACAGTTTTCGTCAAGTGAATGAGAAACAAAAAGCTAGCTGATGATAATGACCAACATTGAGTGTTTTACATTGCGTGTCAAACACAAGCTCTTGAAGTAAGCATAAACAAACAAAAAAGGCCTTCTCAAGTGTTACAATGTTCTAGTTATCAGATTTATATTTACCTCCAACAGAGTTATGTTGCTATGTAAAAGTGTCTTTAGAACAAACCAACTTACAAGAAATATATATCGGTATGTTTAGTCTAGAAAAGCAAACTTACGGGTGCGACTATCACTTTTTGCATTCTACCGCTATGGAAACCCCGCTCACCGGGTAATTTTAAAAAACCGCCTGTTGGATGAGGAGGAGGAGAGAGAATGTGGCCGCACACGAAAACAAAAAAAACTGACCATTGAATTTATAGGCCGCCTGTTTAAAGAAGCGCCCTGTTTTTTTGTTTTTGTTTGGGCGTTGAAGGGAAGGATGAAAAAAGTTATGAAGAGCAAAGTTTGTATTTTAATTTGTGGCACATTCTTGTTAGACACGATAAAAAAGAGTGTACAACCATTGTCTCTTGATGCTTGTTGAGTTTGTACAAACTAAAATTAACTCCGCCAAAGCTTAATGCTTTTCATGATCCCCGTAACAACAACAAAAAAAGGGGAGGAGATTTTATTTTGTCTTTTATTCCCGTTTATCTCCAAAAAAAAAAAAAAAAATAACAAATATTTCTTTTTACTTTTTTTTTTATTTTTTTATAACATGTCAAGACTTTTATTTCATTCAAAAAATTTAGTATCCAAAAACCAACAACTTATCAAACAACGAAATGATGAAATTATTATGGTAAAAAAAAAAAAAAAAAAGCACACATTTACTAAATATGACTTTTAACTGATCTTTAAAATCAGGACAAAGTCACTGCTTTATATGAAAATGTCGATGCTTTATCACAGGTCGAATTTTATGCAGTAACCGAAATTTGCGCCTTGCCAAGGTACATGAACCTTGCATTATTTAGAGCAATGGAACAAAATGATGTTATCACACTGGAGCAATTTAAAGAGTAAAAACACCTATTTTTATTTTATTTTTGTTGGTGCACCAACACTAAATTTTTTTGTGTATAGAAATTGGGACCTATTGACAAAAGACTATGATTACAGTGACCCAGACTCATTAATATATCACATCCTGAAGAAGCCAGAGTTCAACTGTATCACACCTGATGATTTTTTACCCGTTTTAGAAGATATCGTATTGAACCACCCTGCATTACAATTTCTTGAGAATAATGTTACTTTTCAAGAACGATACAGTAAGGACCTTTTTCTTTTTGCACTTTATAAACTTGGCCTAATCCTTTTTTGGGTACTAGTTGAAACTGTCATTTGTAGAATATTCTATGACGCACAGTGTCCCACTGGCAAATTAACTTTGAAGCAATACTGTAAAACCAATTTCTCATCCATTTTAAAATCATTGGATCCAACCATTGATTTATATGCCGTAAGTTGCACGCACGCGGGGGGGGGGGGGGAGCAAAAAGAAATGTTGATCATGAAATGTACTAATTAGGGGCTATACCAAAAAAACTAGATTCACAACATATTTTCTTACAAACAATTCTATGTATTATACTGTAAATTATGGTCCCTGGATACAGACCATGACTTATCGATATCCGAAAGTGATCTATCCAATTATAACATGGGCACTTTGACAGGTTTAACCGTCGAAAGGATCATGGAAAATGGTCGCATTGCTGCATTCACAGACTCACAAACAAGAACAGAGGAGAATGACCTTGACGATAATGTGCCATACTTGACCTATTTCGACTTTATTTGTGAGTTTTTTTTTTCTTGTTTTCTTTATTGATGTCATTGTACATTAACGTCCTTTTTTTTATAGGGTTTTTCCTATCCGAGATCGATAAAAGTACGCCTTTAGCTATCGTTTACTGGTAAGTGCATTCTTTCCCGATCACATGTTTCATAAACTAATCTATATTTATATAGGTTTAGATGTCTGGATGTAGATGGCGATGGTGTACTATCCGCTTATGAACTTTACAAGTTTTGGCAAGATCAAGACACTAAGTAAAAAACCATTTTCTTGTTTGCGCGGAAAAATAGAAATCATTGTTTATTCATTTTTATCTTTTACAGACAAAATTTTTTTGGCAACCCCCAAGTAGATGGCACAATTCAGTTTGAAGATATTATACGCCAAATGTAAGTTCCTTGGTATTCATATAAAAAGTATAGGCCCTAATAAAATCACATTGTTATAGGAATGACTTGATTCAACCTGATGTGCCAGGACAATTCTCTCTAAAAGATTTGAGAAAGAATGGCTATTTAGCAGAACGGTTTTTCGATACATTTATCAATTACGATCGATTCCAAGTACATGAAGCGCATCAAGAAGGCTCTATTCGCCAACAAAAACTCTACGAACAAAAACAATGGCAAGAAAATGAAACACCCTATGATTCTACCATCTTAAAGGACGATTTAGGATTTCCAGTGTTATGGTAAAATATTGTTTATTAAAAGAGTGTCCTTTGTGTCGCTAACACTCTCGTTTGTTTACTAGTCATTGGAATGATTATGCGGACATAGAATATACACGTATCATTGCAGATGAGAATTATGCAAACTCATACGAAGATGACCAAGAAGACGACTCTTTAATGGGCTGTCAATTGGGAGAGGATGACGGAGACGACGAAGGAATTATCATGATTCCTTGTATAGACAAACAAGACTTTATCACAGAGACATCCAGTGGCGATGATGAAAATGGATTAAGTGATACCCTATCTATTTCTTCAACTACCTCTTCCAGATCAGAAGCAAATACCCCAGATTTACATGATGCAGATTACTTGCAAGAAACTACCTCAGAATCCGAAATCACGCAAGATGATGCATTGAATTCTTCCTTGTATAACTTGGGAAAAAACTCTCTGGGTCTCTCTGCTGATTTATCCGATTGTTTACATCAACATATTAATAACTAATTTATATAGAACTAATGCCTTTGGTATCATATTCCCCCAACACACACACACTGCTTTCTTCACTCTATTATTATAGGCACTGAGTAGGAAAGAAAGAAAAAAAAAACCCAAAAAAACTTTTTACTATAGCTATGTTAAATTTATGATAATAAAAAAAAATCTGTATATTTATAATCTAACAATAGATTTCTCTCCCCTATGAATGTTACTAAACTATTAAAATTTGGTTGTTTTGCTGGTTGCTATATCAGACAGCCAAGCATGATATAAAAAAAGGAAATTATACAAGATAAACACGATAGACACGATAGCAACCGATGTACCAATAGGGAACACGACGGAAATATCCTCGGCTCCTGAACTTTGTGTGCATGTCCATCAATAAAGAATTTTTTTTTTGGCTTTATAGAGAGCACCCATACTCGTTTGCCTACTAAACCTACCAGTCATTGAGTATCCTTCCCATAAAAACTAAAGAGAGAGAGAGAGAGTCACCACTCAAACAATGGACGCACGATAAAAAAAAACCAACAATAATAACAGTTCGATTTCTGAATGTTTGTTGTTGTTTATAGAACAAAAAGGCTGAACGATTGTTGATCTTTATTTATATTGAAGGATTTTTTTTTCTCTCGTATAAATAAAAAACACCGGGATATTCATAAGCGTAAAACATGGTGTAACTGAAAAACGCTCACGTTTTTTTCAGGAGAAATAACAAAAGAGTTTTCGATCTTGGGTTTTTGTCATTAAGTCGTGCATATATATTATACATACGTGTTATGAAACGCATATCATGTCCTGACAGTAAAAAAAAAATATATCATTATTCGTCAGCGTATTATAACTCATTGTTTATCTTTAATTATGTAATAATATATATATGTAAATATCTAGTGTTTCTAATATGTAAAGGGAGGGGGGGGGGGTACGAGAGTTATCAAACCAGAAGGTAGTAGGCAGAAACAATAGCTAAAGGAAAAGCTATAAAAGAACCAGAAATGCGCTCAGATGCTGCTGAGCTTTGGCCATTGGCGTCATATTCATTATTTATAGAGATACTAGCCGAAGCAGCAGCGCCCGACATGGCATCATTGATAGGTTGTGCAGCTTGCACGTTTGTTGCATTAGTACCTGCACCAAGGCTTATTTCAGCTGATGGAGCAGCTGGAGCAGCTAACACAGAAGAGAAGAGCACTGCAGAGACAAGGAGGATGGTAGTGAATTTCATTTTGTTTTTTTTTAATCGAGTTGTTTAGTAGATTAATGTAGAAACATATTTCCTAGTACATGTCTATTTTATATATTAAAAAAACGGTTTGACATACGCCATTGACATAATCGTAATTATAAAAAAATCATATGAATTTTGCTTGGTTTAGCTTGTGTGTTCTCGTGTAACACATAGGCTTCGTTTTTTTCATATGCTTATTTGCCACGTTTGCCCCATTGATGAGCCTACTAGTTACAGTGACTGATATTAATTCATTTTAAATTTCCTCGTGCCAACAGACGAAGTACCGTTCCGATCCGTTATTTGATGCTATTTGATTGTTGCTTGTGCCAAAACCAATGTCAAATCATGTAATCTGTAGCAATGGGTGGAATAATAGTATTAGTCCAGTATAGTCTGTCAGCACTTTAAAATTACTGAAACAGTCATCTATACGGGAAATCATTTTTTCAATTGAGAATCAATAATCAGTTTTGATGTATCCATGTACTTTTCCCTTAAAATTCCCCGCCCCAAAAGCAAAATTGAGCGTCATTCAGTATAGAAGACCATTCATACAAAAGACTATTACAAAAACCATCATTCCCCAACGTCCGGGATTTTTATATCGCCGCTTTGCAATGACTGTTTAGGGTGGAGACAGAGGCGATTTTTCTTTTCTGTTTAATCCCAAATGTCAACTAAAACAGCATTGGTGAATCTCGCGAAAAAAAAGTATTTCACTGAATTACCTTCCTTGAAAGTGCTTTCAAGACCTCACGACGAGCGATCTGAGGTGACAGTCTATGTAAAAGGTTTTTTGGCCGAAGGCGATTCACCTGAGAATTTTCAAGATTGGATGCATTCACATCGTTTACTTGTGCTAAGTTCATCACACAAATGGGCACCTTCTGCGTTAGGGTAAAAAAATAAAAGAAGAATCACTGATTCAATGGGAGGGTGTGGTCTCAAAAAAACCGTGCATTCTTATCTAGATACTCTTGGCCTTCTGGAACAGCAGGCTCACATATTCCTATTCCCTTGGCTTCTCTAGGTTCAACTGCATATTTAATTGCAAAAAACTTGAAGCAACTTAAAAACCTGCGTTTTCCAACCCCGGCATCGATTGCTGGAGCGGTTGCATTAGACGTAGGCATCCACGCGACTCGCTTAGCCTACCAGTACGGGGTTGCCAATGAAACCAGTCAGGATCGAGCTGAAATGTTGGCTTGGCGATTATTAGATTTAAGAAGGAAATATGATTACCTTCGTGTGGTGGGCCATTCTCTTGGCTGTAGACATATCGTAGAAGCGTGCTCATTAATGAGCCCAGAAGAAAGGCAAGTTTTTTTTTTGTTGTTTGAAAAAGATCTCTTGCACCAATAAAATTGTATCATTTTTATTTTTATTAGACCAGACTCCATTCATTTATGTGCTCCCGCTTTGGTTGCACCAGATATTGTGAATCAGATCCGTAAAGATACAGGCGGTCTGGGTCGCATCAAGACGATAGTGTATCATTCAAAAAAAGACATTACTCTTGGTATTTTATTGAGAGCCATTTTAAAGGGCGAGCAATCCATAGGGGAAATCGGCTTACCGGATCAAGTTGGATTTGAAAAAGACTGGATGGATCCAACCGTTACTTCCGTCGATGTCAGTAAATCTTTAGGCGGTTTTTATGTTGGTGCTCATACGGATTATGCCGAGAAATTTCATTATTTTGCAAAGCCCTTTTAGAACAAATAAAGAAAATGAGACCATGTACTGTCTCTGAAAATATTTCTTTTTATAGATCTTTTTAAGTAAAGAGCTATTTTTCTGTCATTTCAATTGGTAATAACACTGGCTTACATTCAAAGAATCCCCTGTTTTTGCATCTCAGCGGAAGCACCGTGGTAAAAACATCTTAATGCAGTAGTTGTCCTCTGTGCGATCACCCCAATTGTTCGCCGCATTTTAATAAACCTGATTGTATTACGCCATTTTGTCTTTATTACTTGTTCTCATTCGTGCATTTAAAATCTACATTTATTTTTTTAAAAGGCCATCTCCCTGGATGCTACGCTTCAGTATATGGTTAGACAATCTAGACAGGAAATTCATTGGCTCTTCACATACATTCGGGACGTCAATTCCTACCAGCTGTTTCACTAAAATTTCCATATAAAAAAGTAAAAATTTTCTGAGCCGATTAAAAATATTCTGTCTAATCCCTTCTTCTCTTAAACCCATTTTTTTTTTTCCTTTTTGTGTACATGAAACTTAGATCAGGATAGTTAATAAATATGGTGAGCACGATACGTCAAAGAACAAACGAACTCAAGATCGATCTGTCATCGACAGAAATTGTTTTGCTTGGTAATGCTTCCGAGTCAGCTGCTAAATTGCTAAGAGGTACAGTCTCTTTAAATTTGACTGAACCCATGAAGGTGCGATCCGTTACTTTATCTTTTACAGGAAAGATGAAGGTGTCTTGGTCTGAAGGTAATTATTCTTGTGCATGTATATTTTGTGATTAGCGTGTATGACGTATTCATGTTTTGTTCATCTTGCAGGTATTGGTCATCATCAGCATTATCACCGCAAAGAGAAGGAACTCATCACACACAACTGGCAGTTTATCCCCATCATCGATCAAGCCAACAAAAAGGCTTTTACACTGGGGGCAGGGGAGCATAAATGGGATTTTGAATTATTACTGCCGGGAGATTTACCGCAGTCGCTGGAAGCAGAAGGAGGTCAAGTAGTGTATCGACTAAAGGCCGTTGTTGAGCGTACTGCATTTTTACAGAATATCGTCAAGAAGAATGTACTTCGAATTGTGCGTTGTATGCTTCCTACCGAATTCGATCTGATGCAAACCCTCGAGATCCATAACACTTGGGCCGAGAAAATGATGTATGATATTCTTTTGCCTAGCAAAGTGTATGCTCGTGGTCATCTTATTCCCTCCACATTTCACATTACGCCCATCGCACCCAAGCTACATATAAGGACACTCACTGTTTCCTTGAAAGAATATTGTACCTACACAGCAAACGATTGCTCTAAGACAGATACCCGAATCGTCAAGACGCAACGTGAAGAAAATCCGTTTCTGACACAACCGGGAGATGCCACCAACGACTCTATCTTTTGGTCCAAGACCATTTCGCTAGATATCCCTCCTATGTCGTCCCAAATGGCCTTTTGCGACGCAGATAACGAAATGATCCGCATTCGCCACAAGCTAAAATTTGTTATGTGTCTGGTCAACGCCGATGGACATCTGTCAGAACTTCGCTGCTCTGTACCCGTCATCATCATCTCTTCTATATCCGAACAGACCGAAATCAATAACTTACCAGCCTATGAGCAGGCTTGGCGATCGGTTCTCTGTCTTGAATCAGGCCCTTCCACTCCCATCTCGGAGGGTGCAATCACACCACCTATTGCTCATACTTCTCCTATGCCCATGAACACTCCTAATACCACGAGCCATGACGTGGATGAAATTCCTCTAGAATCACCTAGTGGTGAACCATTGTGGTGGAACGGCTCAAACCTTTCAAGAGTGCCGTCTTATCGCACAGCTGCACAACAGGAACCTGTGTCCTTATCTACTTCTTTGCCTTCATATGACCAATTGGCTGGTTCGCCAAGGCATGCCGCCATGTTTGGTCAACTCACCATGTCTTCTGGATCACCTCGTTAGAATTACTTTCATTATATATACATATCGTACAATACACACACTCTCTTTAGCATCTTTCTTTTCTTCAAATATTACATTACCAACAGAGTCTTTTTTTTTTTAATAACTCATAATAAAAACTTTACATCAGGTTATATTCCTGATAAATTTCTCAAGAATACGTAGCGATTTGATTAATAAACAAACACTTTTGTGTCCAAAAAGATGTAGAGTTATTTGTTGATTTAAAGAGGACGCGATAAACATCAAGTTAATTGTCTTTCTTAATCCACATAGCTAGGTACTATGTCCATCATCGCTTAAGGCTTTCTCTTTTTTTATAGTTAAAAAAAATACATGTTCCAAAAGAGATGGTTTTCTCAAACTCAAGAACCGCAACTCTTTGTCATAGTTACGCCGCAAACACCAGGAGCAATTGTTTCATCAAAACTAAAAAAAGAACAGCTGCGCGGTAAACGTGCCTCAGCAAGTAGGACAAAAGCAATGATGTCAAGAGTTTAAAACATTCAGAACCGAAACACAAGTACATATATATTATACTTGATCGCCTGTATCAGACCATGTTATCTGATTAGGAAAAAATAATCAAAGTAGAACCATCGAGAAATTTATAATAAAGATTACCGAGCAGACAAGACAAACCCCCGTATTATAAATATACCCCGGATTATTAATGTGCGCTAATAAGCCACATCAAAAGTACAAAACAGAAAAAAGATATTTTATACAAATTATTTATTTTTATCAAAAAGTAAACAGTGTTCAAAAGATTAACCTGAAATAGAAATAGAGAATTAATAAATAGATTCTATGATGTTTCAAATAAAAATAGAGAAAATGTTTTTTTGTTTTTTCATTTCAGACATAGGCATAAATTGTCCTCATTCTCTGGGCACCGGTGGGTCCCCACAAGCAGTAAACCACCGTGGTACCGGCGTGAGCCCCAAAGCAAATCAGACGCAAATTATAATCATCACAAAGAAAAACAAAAAATCCATTTCGACTGATTTGTTAAATATTTACCTTTTTACACTATTGTTGAACAAAAAAGAAAATTTACTTAAAATAACTCGTAGAATTACGATATTTATACTTTTTTTTTAAAAAAAAAAAAAAAAAAATTATTTTCGTGATTTTAACAGTCAGTAAACAGTCCCCCTGAAATTTTTCTGGGATCTTCCATCCCCCATTATTTTGGGCTCGGATGCGTATCCATACGACATTTGGCTATTTAAGACATGAAGCGGCAATTTCTCGGTAATTATGTTGTAAATAACATTCCTGGAAAAAACCAAGGTGTTTTGGCATAATACATCAGAATGTTCTAGCCCTTGAAATCCAATGATATCAAACTAACCGCCTTATTGGGTAAAGCTGTATACCTAGTGCACATGATTCAAACAAAATCAGCCCTCCCCATCACACTGTTACTCGACCTTACAGCTGGCTAATTGCCAAACATTCACATTTTAATGATGTAATAAGCTATCAACATTTGTTCATAGCATGCTTTAGCCTTAAAAAGACTTTAATTGATAAATTCTACGTGTATGGTATGTGAAGATTTTAAATAGAAAAAAATACGGTACAAATAACGTGTTTTAGTTCAGTAATGTGTGTGTGTAAGTTTTGTAAAAACATCCTACAGTCTTTATTTCAGAGTAATGTTTGTTAAAACTTCGCTTAGAATTCATATGTACACAAATATACAAAGTAAATTTAAGCGTATAATTATGTTTAACTTCCATAAGGCAATGTTACAATGCTACCAAAGACGAGTTATAATAAAATTGATAGGTTGCAAATATAGCATAATGCATCATTATTTTTCTTAGAAAAAAAAAGTTTCAATCTTTTCACACGATGTCTATGTTTACGTGTTTTAGAAAGGATGGAAAAACTTTTTATATAAAAGTTTGTACTTTTCAGAAGCTAGAATCCATATAAAAGTGTGGACAAGGACGTGCTGAAAGAGTTACGAATAGTATTGAAGAATTTATCCAAAGTAAAGCAGACAATTACACTGCAGAAAAAAAAAACTGCAGGAAAATAATTTTAATAGTCGCATAAAGCTGTTTACTAGGACAACTGAAAAAAAAAAAAAAAAAAAAAAAAAAAAAAAACTTTGCTATTGGGAAAATGTTGCTAGTATTTTTCTGTTAGCTAAATATCTGCTATTGTTCTCGATAGTGCAGATGATTATTGGTTTTTTTTTAAAAAAAATGATAAAGTCTATTATTATCTCTGGATATGCTTAATCAGTGTAACAATCATGATCGATGTATTTGCAGGCAGGCGTTGTTGGAAGCTGACAATCTCAACGACAATGTAACTTGAGTGATTAATGCGAGTTTGGAATCAACCGAAATGCTAACCTTTTTCAAAGTATAGTCAAAAATTCACGTGAGAAAGAGTGAGAGAGCTGATTTTGGTAAACACAAGATAGCCTTTTTTAATCTTGTGTTTCCTTTACCGATCTCCTTCTGGTAACACCCTTTCTTTTCGTTTTATGTTTAATGTTTTTTAAGGCACACAAAAATAGGAGCGATCTTTTTTTCTTCTTCTTCTTCTTTAATGGCAGCGATCAATGTTACTCGATGACTTATAGGAGTATGAATGATTGATTACACTGTATCACAAATGCTCTTGATTATTGTTATCGGGATAAACGATAGGAAACAAACTTTGTAAAGATAATACGACACGTTGGTTCTACAGGGAGTGATAAATGGTTATTCTTTCTGGCTATCAGTGATTTTACATTCGTTTAAAAGTGATAAGATATAGCCGGTGTCACTGTGCGGCCGCGGCGGGGGCAATTTCAAATACAGATAACAGATATTTTTTATAATAAGGGGTTTCTATAGAAATCCGAAAACTGGGGAACACGATATTCATGCTTTTCATTTGTTTATGTAGCAAGAATATTCCAACTGTGAGAAGTTTTTGTTGATTAAATAGGTGCATTGAAAAGGTCGTACACAGCGGCGAACTTTTTTTTAAAAAAAAAAAAAAATCCCAGGCCCTAATTTGGCAAGACCACAAGGCACAAGTATTCCTCATCTTACAAATGATTTAAGCTTCCGACCATCTTAATCTAGCAATGTCAAGTAATAAAGACTTCAACGTTAAAGAAGTATAAGCTTTTATAAATTGATCGCCCTTGTAATAAACGATCGCCCTTGCAAATAATGAAAGACAAAAAAAACATTGACAGGTAATTTATAAGAAAGGGTCGAAATACAAATGTCCACCGATCAATTAAAAAAAAAAAATTATAAAGAGCCATTCGCTAACCTCAGACCAGCAGCAAAAAGGTTTTGGGGATTCATACAAAGACAAAAAGTAGTAGATACACATGACGGTTTTTTTTTGACCCCGCGCGTGTTTACTTTAATTTCTTTTTTTTTTCCTCCCCCCCCCTTCCCTTTTTCTTTATCTTTTTCTCTTTAAAGACACACCTTTGCCCATCACATTATTCCCCCTCGTGCCACCGACAAAAAACTGCTTACGTTATGAAAAAATCTCGAGATGCAATTACAATCTACCACGATAACTCTGAAAACAGCGAGGATGACATAACAGCTGCTGTTGATCCAGCAATACCAGCAGCAAAGGTAGCCTCCCCAACCGTGGCTGTACAATTAATGCCTTCCAATGCAACTACAAATGCAATATTGAGCTTAAAAAACAATCCATTTTTTCATGATAAACGTAAATGGGATGAATCTTTTACTGCCGCCGAAAAAAAAGAGCTGACGGGAAACATTGTCAAAGCTGCAAGTAAGTTTTGATACATTACTATGATTTTGACGCTTTTTAATTGAAGATGTTATGTAGAGGACAATGACGGAGAAACATATGTTACATTACAAGAAGAGGAATATACTCTATCAAATTTGTCACATGAGGAAGATGAGAGTCAAGGTACGCAATAGGATGGCGCAAGTCTGTGTTTTAATTTAACATATATTCTCTCTCCTTTTTTTTTTGTAGAAAGCGATGATGTGGATTCCACTATCAGTAAAAAACCAGGAAGAAAACCCATGGCGGATGAAGAGCCTCTTTCCGATGTAAATTAATCCCTACATATCTCTATAAAATTTGATATCTACTAACGCTTTTCCTCTCATTAGTCTGATCAGGATCCAAAAGTGAAACGCAAAGCACAAAATCGTGCAGCGCAACGAGCTTTTCGAGAAAGAAAAGAGCGCTATGTGAAAGAGCTAGAATCCAAGTTGAAACAAGTCCAAGACTCACATATAGCTTCAGCATCACAACTTGTACGAGAAAACCACTTGTTACGATCCATTATTTATAGACTTGAATCCGAAAACTATGCTTTAAAAGGTTCTCCCATGCAACCATATCAATACCAAACTACATTGCCTCAGCATTCTCCATCACATCCACCTCCATCGCCTTCACCATCACAGACCTCTCAGGAACAACGTCACAATGGTTCATATCCAACCATTGCACCTTTGTTACCTCAGCAACCACTTTTACCTGCTTACCTGTCATCATCCACATCAATTTCAAATCACCATTCCGCCAACCCTATGATGATGTTAGCCTCTAGTCCTTTACAACAGTATCCCATGTCGCCGGTCGTTTCTTTAACCAATAATTCACTCTCCTCGCCAACGATTGCAAAAAAAATCCCACTTGCCATCTCCAAAAAGGTCTCACCCAAGAAGACACATACTGTTCATCCTTCTCCTCCTCCACCACCACCACCTACCGTAAATAATCAACCCTTAGAATATACATTTTCGATTAGCACACCAGCATCACTTCGACCTAGTGGAGGAGTCACATCATCCAAGCATACCCGATCCGAGCCAATAGAATTAGTGCAGTTACATCCTCCCAGTGGTAAACGGACGGAATCTGTTCCAGATGATGAAAGTGGGAGTATTGTGAGCGATCACACTAGCTCGACTGTAAATACAACACTTGGTAAAAATATAAAGCAATTGGAGCTGGACTTGTTTGATTGTCATATCGATACCACAGAAGGCCAACTCTTTTGTGAAAAACTGTATAATGAAGTTTGCAATGATGCCTTCAATAGACTGTTATCGGAACCTTTGTTTGATCAGATGGGTAAGCTAAATTTATCGATCAGTACATACCCTGTGCCCATCGTCACGGGTCATCACAAGGCCCTGGATGAAAGTAGTGAGGAGGAGGAAACAGAAGAAGACTCCCGACAGAAATCGATATCCTTGTCTCCATCGCCTGCACCAGCATCCTCATCAGCAGCATCGTTGGCACCAACACCATCATCACCCTCACCGACTGAGAAACGGTTATTGACTTGTCCGGAAATTTGGTTCTTGTTAAACAAGCATGAAAAGATGCATTGCTTTACCACAGATCAGCTTTGTCAGGCAGTGAAAGAATTGGCAAAATGTGCTGATAAAGGACCTGTATTGGAAGAAAAAGATCTATATAAGATCATGTCCAATATGGATCGAGGTTTTATTTAGACATATTTTTTTAAATAAATAAAAAAAAAATTTCCGCCTGTTGTGTATGATCTTCTTGCTATTTTGCAAAGATCTAATATATATTTCAGAGCCATCTGTTACTTTTTTTTTTTTTGCATACAAGTTATATCATCATAATGTGTCGAACATCTCAAACAAACAAATGAAAAGGGATATTTTTAATAAAATAAGCTTTCTTTTTTTTTTTGGGACACCTCCATGAAATAAATTCTCCTTTTTCTTCATGTTTCTAGACAAATATATTCATGGATATAATTCACCCATTGTACAAGTCGTATTTCTTGGCCTGGTGTGTTTATGTTGTCCTGGCATGTTTAATGCATTATCAGGACTGGGAGCAGGTGGATCAATGAGCAGTAATGTTGCCTTGATCGATGCTGCTAACGGCGCTCTTTACGGCTGTTTCGCTATTGTTGGGTTCTTTGCGGGGTCTGTCACCAATACTTTCGGTGTCAAACACACATTAACGGCAAGTAATTACACAGATAAAAAACGCTTATCTATATTTTTTAACACATCGTCTTTATATATAAAAAAAACAGCTGGGTTCAATCGGCTACATGATTTATTCGGCTGCCATGTGGGTTTATGATCGAAAACAACTCTCCGGTTTTGTAGTGGCAGCAGGTGCTATTTTGGGTTGTTTAGCTTCTTTTTTTTGGAGCGCTCAAGGTGCCATCATGATGTCCTACCCAGAGGAAAAAGACAAGGGCAAATTTGTTGCCATCTTTTGGGCACTGTTTAATTGTGGAGGCATTTTAGGATCCTTGATTGCGCTCGTATTGAATTTACAGAACACCACAGGCGGAGTTTCAACAGGGACGTACACGGCGTTTGTTATTGTCATGGGGATTGGTGTCTTATTCTCCATGACTTTAGCCAACCCTTCTAATGTTGTTCGTGCAGACGGTACACCTATTGCAATAGCTAAATCTGCGCATTGGAAAGAAGAGTTGAAAGGTGCAATGTCGGTGTGGAAAGAATGGCGTATGCTAGCCTTAATCCCAGCCTTTTTAGCTTCGAATTGGTTTTATGCGTATCAGTTCCGAGTCAATTCAATCTATTTTGATCCTTCAACAAGAGCCTTGAATGATCTCATGTACTGGGCACTGCAAGTGATAGGAGCCATCATGATTGGGTATCTTTTAGACTGTGAAAGATTCAGTCGACGTAACCGAGGCCTGATAGCTTTGGGAATTCTGTTTGTTCTTTTGAACCTAATCTGGGCCGGTGGTTTTGCATTTCAAATGACTTTTGAGGCAGATTATCAAGACCCGATTCATTGGGATCATGAACGTTTTGGTGGACCCTTTCTCTTGTTTATTTTATATGGATTTTCTGATGCTGTGTATCAAACGTATCTGTATTGGTTGATGGGTGCCATGTCCAATGATCCAGCACTTTTAGCACGCTACGCAGGGTTTTATAAGGCAGTGCAATCAGCAGGAGCTGCTACTGCCTTTGGTATTGATGCCTCTCCTATTCGTCTCAGATATGAGTGTCTTATTTGTTGGTTGGTGGTGTGTGTGTCATTTCCCCTCATCTTTTTGGTAGCGAATAAAGTAACAGAAACCAATGTGGTGTCGACTAAATTGGATGAAATCTTGAATGAGGATGTATTATTATCAGCCGACGAAAAGCTATAGCGTAAGTTTATTGGTATCTTTATTTTGTATGGTTTCAATTATATCTTTTTTTTTTTTTCACTTAGATATTCCCCATTTATTTTCAACTTGCAAAGACGTTGCAATGTACACGCAGTTTCATATTTATATCATTAAAACAATAAGGCTCACTTACCAACCTATAAAAGTAGTAGTGAGCTATTATTAAATAATTGACTGCTGAATGTTTTTTTTTATAGCGCGCAGTAAAATCATCTTCATGGCTGTGTGTCAAATGATAATCCACGATAAGAAAGTGTCACATTTCTTTAGAAACCCTTTTTTTTTTGTTCTACAAATTTTCTTTGTGTTACATTGATATTCTCATTGGTGTAAAACGAGATGAAATTCTAATACGTGTCAGTTTAAAAGACCAATCCCCACCCTGAAATATTATACTTGTATAATTTATTATGTATATGTAAAAATAAAAAAAAAAAAAAGAAATGATGAAAATAAATCCTCATACTGTATATTGAAAGAAACTTTTTTTTAGCTTAACTTGGAATCCCATTTCCAATTGAAATACACTTTTTTGTTTTTTGGTTTAATCCTTGTGAGCGTGGTTATCAACAGTGGCAGCAGGGGTAGCAGTAGCCTCAGTAGCAGCACCACCACCAAACATGCTGGTAAGACCACTCAATGGGTTATCGGCAACAAAAGGTCTAGCAAGAGGACCTTCGGGAGCATCACCCCATAAATGAATCAAGGCTTCCTTATGAGTAATCAAGTTCTTGATAGGTAAAATAGATTGCATCAAGAGAGGTTGAGTGAACTTGAATTGGAAATGCATCACTGAGATAATAAGAACAGAGGTCATGGTAGATTGAATAAATTGCTTGAGTTGATCAATATCATAATCTTTGACAGTGGTGGTGATAGTCTCGGGAGCAGTGGCACCAGACATGGGCTTGGTAGGAGCATTGTATGTCAAGACAGTGGTGTCTATTTTACCATTAGCATTAGTATACACAAAGAAAAAAAAATATTCCATGACTTTCCAATCTCATCGGACTGAAAGGAAAGCAAAAACGCGTCCATGTCGAGATGACAGGGATGACATTGTTTGCTTACACACACACACACACACACACACACAAACTTACCATTCTTCTTCTTGATGAGGGTCATCAAACCGTATGCCAAACCGACAACAAGGACTTGAGCACTATAGTAACCGATTCTGGCCATGTTCAAGACATTGGGATCCTCCCAGTCAATCTTTTTTGCTAATTGCATGGAGACCAAAAGGAAACCCATGTTGAATAAGGGGTTGGAGAGAAAACCTGGAGAGCCCATGTTGATTTAATTTTGTTATTTTTTTGAGAAAAAAAAAAAGATGAAGAAAAACATGAAAACATATTGTCGTCCTATTTTTATAGTCAAAATCAAGTCATCATTTGATTGGCTGAGTTTTGACTCCCCGGGTAAAACACTGCCTTTTTGGCCGATTTCCCTTATACCTTTTTTTAACTTGATTGTGCCGAAGGAACAATGCTTTACAAAACCGTGTTTAAAAAAACGCGTTTAAAATATATCCTTAAATGTGGTTTTATTATAAGGAAGTTTTATTATCTTCATGTCATATCACAATCAACCCTTTTTTTTTAAATGATGTACGACATAGCAGGGTCTGACAGGCAAATGGCTTACACATACAGTGCGACCAGTAAATTTTGTCCGTTTTGAAAAATGAATGGCGATTTCAGAAAAATAATCAAAAAATGATTGGCCACTCGTTGTCATTTTTGGAAAATTATTTTGTCGTATTTAGGTCAAGGCGAATTGTCGTTTCATGAACATGTTAGCTTAATAGAGTTGGGAAGTTAAATATTGTTGATTTATCTTCAACTACGGCTATGAAAATACTGGAAACAGAAGTTGGTACTGAGATATTCAATGAGACAATCGAGGCAACTAAGACAGATTCCATCCCATTATTTGAATACGCTAGTAGTCTTAGTAATACACTGTATGACGCCCCTCTATCAATTCAAGTATTGCACCAAAAACTATATCAAACCGGATTTCGCAATGATTTCGATCCCATCACCCACAGCAATGGTGCTGTGATAATTGAGAATAAAAAGGGAGAATGTCAATTTGAAATAAAGCAAGTAAAGAAATGAGACTCTATAATCCTTTGTTATAAGTTGGCAAATTTGTCATGATAAAAATAGAGGACCTTTTTATATTCAATTATTCTTTCAAGATTTTTCCTGCGCAGATCTAATCGACTATTTACCCGCAAACTGGGACATGGTAGAGTTGGATTTAGAAATCAGTTACATATGAAACATAGTTTATTGTTATATACAAGGAGCTAGGTGACCCATATCCGGTACTTCTAGTGCATTATCGTTTATCCATTCAATCAAAAACTAGATGCTTCGGCAGCTACTCGACCAATCCAAGAAAGATTACGAAATCTGATCTCAGTTTGACATGTATGAAGGAGCTGGTACTGTGTCGAACCAATAGAAATTTATTCGCAATATGGTGATTATAATACATAGGGTATATGTATTATAATTGAGTGACAAGATAAGAGTAATTGTATTCGTGGAATTAGGCGTCAAATACGACAGGTGCCTTTATTGAGGTAACGGTCCGTTATTCTTAAGTAGTGCAACAAGGAACATTTGATTGTTATATTATATGTATTTACATACAAATAACTCACACATGTATAGCTTAGATCTGATGAGCTCTCCCCAAAACGCTTTGAACAAACTAATGCTTGAGAGGACGGCTGCTTGTTATTTAATCATTTATATCGTTAATCAATTATTTCTCTCAAGTTGACTGGCTGAAGAGGGAACTTTATCTAACTGAGAGATAGAACAAAGTTTGATGGTGCCTTGTTTAAGGCAGGAGATATGTTTGCTTCACCGGCACTTGTCGAATTCGCTGGAGGTGTCAATGACAATACATCAAGTCTTAAAAACTCAAATGATATCAAGTTGTATGTAAATATGATTAAAATTATGGAGGATACTGGTGCTGATAAAATGTTTTGCATGCGCTGTTACGGTAATAATATGCCTTGTTTAATCCCAATCAATTGAAACTGATGACCTCCTATGTGTTAGACCACCAAATATTTTTCAGAAAGCTGATAAAATATGATGGTGCAATGTACCGGATCATTGATGCAAGTATTGAAGTGCCCAATACACCACAAAAACTGTTAGCATATCTGAAGGAAATCCCATCGATTTTTGCTTGGAAGCACGGCATAATAAACCAAATCGCTGGATTACAAATGTGCTTATTTTAAAAACTACAAGCTTATCTTACTGCTCATAGACTCATATATTAAAAATGCCAGCATGAAATAAACTTAAAACTAATATACATAAACCCATAGTAAATCTATTTTTATTATCGTTTTTGAACTAGATAGTGGGGAATTTATTCTAAAAATTTAGCAAACGGACTTCAAGAGTTTGACCAATTTAACCTCACGTAAACCTCCAAAATCATTCAAAAAGAGGGTAGCATTGCTACGTCTACAGTAAACTCTGATACTACATTTGAAGGTTGAATAGAATCATACCAAGCTTACATAAAGTAAACATTTATAACACAATGTTATTCAGACTAGGATATACAATTCAACGATAGGGAATAAGTCAGTGCTGAAACACTACTAGAGGTATTTATATCTCTCCAGAATACTGAGACTACTATTCAGTCTTTCATGCAGGAGGCTGCTTATACTTATCTATTACTTTAGTTTATGACAAGCATTTCTAAAATTTTTGGTAAAGTGAGAATGGAAGCGCCATACTTGGATATTCGTCAAAGTCACTTTTCCTATTTCCAGAGGACTTTCATTCATTTTCCTCAAAAGGACATAATTTACCGGCCGCAACGTATCACTCTAAACAATGTAGTTAAACCCGAATCGCAAATCCCTAGAGATGCTGATCCTTATCTATAAAGTACAAGCTTAGGATTGACTTGTGCGAGATAAAAGAGTTGATTCACAAAATGAAAAATAGAGTAGCCAGCTGGCACTGCTATTGATAAACTTTTTGATTCGTTCTCAATCACCGCAAAGATGGAAAACTTTAAAATACGAGCAAATATGACTGCTAAATATCTGCATTGGGTATTCTATCTTTTTGGGCACCCCCTTCGTTCTTTTTTTTTTTCTTTTTGTATCTGGAAAACAAATAGAAATGTTGAAGCAAGCATGCAAGTCGTTCTTGTCAAAGAAAAGCTTTCAGCAAGGAGAAATCAACACGTTGTGTAGTCGTCTTGGCCTCTTAAAGTTTTATACAACTACAACAAAACCCCATGTGTCAGAAAGAGACAAAGATCTCAATGATGTCTACAAGCACTTGAGTCCTGCCGAATTACTTCGTCAAGAAGCTCAAAAGGTGGAAGTGGAATGTTTCTTGCGTCCACGTTGTCTTTGGTTGGAAGAAGAAGACGCCAAAATTATAAAAATGGTCAATGATCTTGGTAAACGTTGGACTTTCATTTCCAAGCATTTCGTTGATAGACCACCCAGCACTTTAATGAACCGTTATAGTCTCTTGACAGACGGTAAAGGAAGAGGTCCCTGGACAGACGAAGAAGTCAAGCAGTTAAAAGCATTGGGAAACCATAGAAGTCCAGACGAAATCGACAATTGGCAAGAGATTCAGGCTAAGTTACCCGTATATCGTCCCTTGTTTCTCATTAAACAGAAATACACCTACTCTTTAAACCCTGTCATCAAATTCGGCCATTGGTCTCAAGAGGAATCAGACAAACTGGAGCGATTAATAACCAAATACGGTGAGAATGAAATAAGCATGGTTGCCCAGTTAATGGGCACCAGAACAAAAAGACAATGTCTGGAGCGTTGGCGTTGGCAAATGGCTTCCGTCAAAAAGGGCCGTTTTTCTCCAGAGGAAGATCGCAAAATTATCCAAGCTGTTCAAAAATACGGTGAAAATTTCGCGGTTGTAGCTAAAGTCATCGACAGTGACCGTACAGCGCGTCATATCTCTCAACATTATCGTAATATCCTGGCACCTGATATTGATAGATCCCCTTGGACACCAGAAGAACAATTACGATTATATCAAGTCTGTTTAAAAAATAACAAAAACATGATTACCACAAAGAAGGAATTGGGTTCAAGAAGAGCCATAAGAGATCTCTGGAATCATTTTAACGCCCAAAAGAAATACGAGGAAGCTTTACCTTTAACCAACACAGATCATTCTGAACGAGCACAAGAATTACAAAAGGAGGATGAAAAAATAACAGTTTAATAAATATAGGGAATCACTGCTTTTCTTGATTTGGGGTAATTTTTAAATTCATTCTTGTACCATTCATGTGTACGTATTGCTCTTGGAAATAGGTTGGATACAGTCGCTGCCACAAAAATATAGGCTGGAACGCTGTATGCAGTTGCAATCGCAAACCCCATCCATTCCATGGTTTCACTAAAATAATTAGGACAGCTAACATATTCAAATAATCCACCATGTGGGATAGCATATCGTTTCTTGCCTGTCATTGTCTTTTTCCGTAACTTGAATAGCAACGTGTCGTGATATATGTTACTAACAAATCCCATTACCCATAAGCTCATACCAGCCCAGAACTTGTACTCGTAAATAGATTGGCTATGACGTGCTACCCACATACCATTTGTATACCCATTGAGCATATTAAAGGCAATGGAACATACAAATGCCAGCACATGAAGGGGTGCCATGGACGTGGCTCGTAATGGGTAAATAATGCTTCGATTGATGTAATGGATTAACCAAGCTGACGTTAATATTATTTGAAAGGGTGTCCACGTAGGTCGTGCAATCACGACTGAGGTTGCAAACATGACGGGCGATACAAACTCCATAATAAACCATCCCCATTTCCCAGATAAACTACAGTCAATTCCAAACTTTCCTGCAAATCTACCTACAGATCTTTTAATGACAAGGCAAGGGTTTATGCTATCGAAAGCATAGCTTACCATAAGGTGCATTCACAAAGAGAAGAGCGGGTGCCATGATAAATGGTAACGTGGCATAGATACCAACTGCTGTGTTATATGTGGTCGTTTTTAGCCAATATTGTGAAACTACATCCATTTTAAGTGAAAGATAACTTTGGGACCGAAAGGCGGGGAAGCTCGCTCCATTTGAAAGGAATAGCACTTATATAAAAAAAAGCAGTCTTTTCTGTATTTAATGCGACCAGATTTGGGTCGCAAACTTGTTCTTTTATTTTTTTTCCTTTCATTACCTTTTTCATCTGAACAATGCTATCCAGCAGCTTGTTAGTTGGCTGTAAGAGCTCCTTGAGCAGCCTTAAAAATCCCCGCGCGTTCAGTTCAAGTGCAACCCTTTTAAATACGAAGCGGGCGCTTACTTCAATCAACCACCGTCGACCACAGTATGCGCGAATGACGCCTTTGTTCTTGGGTGGTATCCGTCAGCATGGTGGTCATCACCACCATGATGCCGACCTTGTAAACTCTTTAAAATCCTCTAGTGTAAGAGGAACACGCATCACAATTATTGGTCTGGCTTCCAATGTGGGTTTAACCGTGACAAAAGGTGTGGCAGGTTGGTATGTAAGAAAGATACTTGTCTGATGATCCAAAACCATATTCCTCCTAAACAAATTCTTTCTCTCTTATATATATATATATATATATACATAAAAGGATGATGAATTCTGCCTCTTTGCTAGCCGAAGCTTTTCATTCTTTTAGCGGTAAGAAAACCCACATCATGATAGGAAGAATGCAATGATTGATTTCTGTGTTATAGATTTATTAAGCGATTTTGTTACCCTGTATACGTTTAAAATGTCCAGAAAACCTGCGGACAGCATTTATCCGTATGGATATGGTATGATTTTTTTTTAATTTTAAAGATTTTGCGTAATACAAAGCTAAAAAAAAACCCTTTTTTAGGAAAATTCGAAACGGTGGGTTCGGTGACAGTCTCTTCCTTATTATTAGCAGGTGCCGTGGGTATTGGATTTCATTCATTTGATCTCTTGATTCAGACACTGCAAACATCACCCTTGTTCGTGTCGGATACCACGGCCACCGTGGCCGCTGTAGCAAGCACAAGCGTGGCAGAATCTTCCCCTTCTGTTCTTGGATCACATGGTCATGGTCATGATCATGGTGGCGTTCTAGATCCCAATGCGGCTTGGTTTGCGTTAGCAAGTGTTGTTATCAAGGAATGGTTATACAGAGCAAGTAAAGTAGTGGATTTCATGTGTTTGATATTTTCCTGGACTAAAACCTTTAATTAGCTATCAAAGTCGGGGTTTCTGAAAGGAGCGAAGTATTAATTGCCAATGCATGGTAAGGATATAGATATATATATAAAAAGGGAACAGTAATTTAGAATATATATGGTATAGGCATCATCGTTCAGATGCATATTCAAGTGCTGTTGCCTTGGTAGCGATTGTAGGTAGTTATGCAGGTATGCCGGTATTGGATCCATTGGGTGGTATTGTTGTATCAATGATGCTTTGTAAAAGTAGTGTTCGAATCTTGGGCACATCGATTCGAGAATTAATGGATAAGGGAATTACACCAGAGGAACTTAATTCGATCAAATCAGCTATTAGTAAAGTGAAGGACGAGGAGTTAGCCCTTATCAACTTTCACTCGGTTCGAGGACGTAAGCAAGGACCATTTAATCAAGTTGATTTAGTATTACAACTGAGCCCTACAGTGACGATGCAAAAAGCACATCAGCTGGAGGAACAAGTACGAAACTCTGTTAGGGAAAATTGTGACAATATTCAGAACATTTTGATTTATTTGGAAGATGCTGCTGCTGTACCGAAAAAAGACAATCATCAACATCACCAACATCATCATCATCACCATGAGTAGATATATTACAACTGTTTATTTATTATTGCTTCATTTTTATTAATTTCTTGTTCGTTTTTTCTTTTCTCTTACATTTCTTCTTTTATATACCATTTACTTACATTACATATTTTCATTATATTTATATTAAAAGAAGGAAAGTAGACATTTAGAGTAGATTATATTTATATGGAGTTTATTCGTTACTACTGCTGTTTTGAGGCTGATTATATTTTTTTTTTTAAAAAAAAGAAAAATGTGAAACATTAAAGAATGTTTATCTTTCACTACTAATGACTATCTTTGGTATATTATATTGTTTATCATTGTAATCCTCTTCCACTTCATCTTCATCGTCAGAATGAACTGATAGCTCTGTTTGATCAATTGACGTGAGATCGCTGTAACCCTTATTTTGAAAGTTCAACGGACTACTGGTAAAGATAAAATAATAGTATTAGACCAAGTGATATGTGCTACAATACTACTATGCATGTCCTTACGTTTTTCTACCATGGCTGGATTTGATAATTTCAATAATCATTTGGGACACTGTTAGAGAGAACACCTAAGCATTTCGTAAATGCAATGTGAATATTTGTTATTTTGAAGTATGAGGCAGAACATACCACAGTAAGAAATAAGCCCGTATTAAAATACATGACGACAAGCATGTATAATAGTCTAAGCGTAGTGACAATACCATAGAGTAATGTACGGACTGCTACACGGCTTATCCGTTCTATTGTAGTGGTGGCAGCAACAAAAGTGGGATGAGATGCAGTCAATTTATGATCTAGATAGTAAGTAACCATTCTTTCCAGCGCACACATGCATCCGATAAAGAGATATCCGGTTAAAACTTCACTGTGTGCGTCTAATGCCAATGGTTCAAATAAGAGATGAAGACCATCAGAGTCTATATGGACTTGTTATTTAGAATTTAGGTTGAAATACCCACTAATTTCAGATATCCTTTACCACTGTGAAACCATTGTTTGCCGTTTTCCATAATTAAAAAAAGAAATGAAAAATAAAAGAAATGTTCAAAAAGAATTTGTCTTTTTGACATATTTCTTGTTGTACAAAGCATGTGTTTGAAAAGCAGCTAGTTGATGACGCACAAAAGCGTTTAAAAAAAATGAAAAAGAAAAAAATGCTGTGGCGATATATTATCCTTTCTCCAAAACCATCATCTCGACACCATGGTAAACATTTCAACATTTTTGCTCATAGAATCTCGGCGCTTGAACACTAAACCTTTATTTTTATACCTAAATGTTAATAGGGCATGAAAATTGACGTCAAGGTATGAGAACCTACTTTTGGATGAGGAGACGAAAATCTTATTGTTTCTTTTTTTTAGCGCAAGTTACTTTCTCGATCAGCAAGAGTAAAAAGTGTCGACATTCATCCTACAGAACCATGGTTATTGTCTAGTTTATACAGTGGACACGTCAATATTTACAATTACGAAACTCAGGTACACTATATTCTGTTTAAATGTTGATGCTAATGCTCATCTTTGTTAACATACACTTCTTTAGCAACTAGTAAAGACATTTGAAGTATCTGATTCACCAGGTAAAAAACTTGTTTATTTATATACATATTTTTTAAGCATAAAAAAAAAAACTAATTGCAAGTAGTTCGAGCCGCCCGATTCATTGCCCGAAAGAATTGGATCGTGACAGGTTCAGACGATGCACAAATTCGAATTTTTAATTACAATACACATGAAAAGGTTACCAGCTTTGAGGGTCACCCAGATTATATTCGTAACTTGGCTGTGCATCCTACAAAGCCCTTTGTCTTGTCATGCTCCGATGATATGACTATCCGTTTATGGGATTGGGAAAAGGCTTGGAAATGCGTTCAGGTCTTTCAGGGCCATGACCATTTTGTTATGCATATCGCCTTCAACCCAAAGGATACCAACACCTTTGCTTCGGCAAGTTTAGATGGCACAATTCGTATTTGGTCGCTAGGTTCAAGCCGATCCAACTTTATCCTCGAGGGTCATGAACGTGGTGTCAATTTTGTGGATTATTATCATGGCGGTGATAAACCTTACCTCGTCTCTTGTGCCGATGACCAGTAAGCTTTTTGTTATTTTAATTTTTCTCTAAACTATCTTAGTTAAACTCTTTTTTTTTTGCAGTACTGTTAGAGTATGGGATTATCAAAACAAAAACTGTGTACAAACACTTACCGGTCACCGTCAAAATGTTAATTTCGCAGTATTCCATCCCGAGTTACCCATCATATTATCTGGATCAGAAGATGGATCTGTGCGTTTATGGAATTCAGATACCTATCGTTTAGAAAACACCTTGGATTACGGATTAGAGCGTGCCTGGTGTATCGCTTGCCAAAAGAACGGTAATGGTATTGCGCTTGGTTACGATGAAGGCTCCGTCGTGATCAGATTGGGTCGTGAAGAACCCGTCGTTTCTATGGACGCTTCTGGTAAAATTATTTGGGCCAAGAATATGGAAATTCAAACAGCCAACGTCAAGACCGGTATTGATGATGATATCAAGGATGGTGAACGATTAGCTTTACCTATCAAGGATTTGGGAAGTTGTGAGGTATACCCTCAAACATTGAAGCATTCACCCAATGGCCGATTCGTATCCGTATGCGGTGATGGTGAGTTCATCATCTATACCGCTTTGGCTTGGAGAAACAAGACATTCGGAAGTGGGCTGGAATGTGTCTGGGCGACTGACTCAAATACATATGCTGTACGTGAATCTACAAGCCGTGTCAAGGTCTTTAAAAATTTCAAGGAAAGAGCGGCATTCTTACCCAAACTCGCTTATGCTGCTGAAGGCATCTATGGCGGAGGTTTACTTGGTGTAAGATCAGATACTTTTTTGAATTTTTATGATTGGGAAACTGGCGTACTTGTTCGACGTATTGATGTGGAATGCAAAGATGTAAATATTACTATATGTGGGGTAAAATGTATAAAAATTTAATTTAATCTGTAGGTTATTTGGTCGGATGCGGGTGATCTCATTACGATTGTGTGCGATGACTCTTTTTATGTCCTAAGATATAATCACATTGCCTATACTCAATTTTTGGAAAACGGAGGAAACACAGGAGAAGAAGGCGTAGAAGAAGCCTTTGAATTTGTCACCGAGGTGTCCGAAAGTGTTAAAACAGGTTCTTGGGCTGGCGATTGTTTTATTTACACCAACGGATCTAATCGATTGAACTATCTTGTTGGTAGTCAAGTATATACCATTAGTCATTCAGACAAGTAAGATTCTATACTTTGTATTTAGGTGTGTCATGCTCATACTTTATTTATTTTAGACAAATGTATTTATTGGGATATTCTCCAAGAGAGAGCAGAATTTATCTTGCTGATAGAGTAAGCTTCATATACATACGCATACATATGTGTGTTTGTATATATATATATATATATATTAACATTCGGGTTAATGCACGGTTAAACTAATTATGCTTCTTTTAAAGGATGTCAATGTTTCCAGTTATTCGTTATCGTTGTCAGTGATTCAATACCAAACTGCAGTCTTACGCGGTGATCTTGAAGAAGCTCACAGCCTGATTGAGAGTATCCCCGCATCCCAATTAGGTCGCATTGCGCGTTTCCTTGAATCTCAAAATTTAAAAGAACTTGCTCTCGACGTAACCACTGACGAGGACCAACGGTTCGATTTGTCTATTCAACTAGGAAAGTTAGAGCTGGCTACAGAGATTGCAGAAAAGACCAATAGCGTGGCTAAATGGAGAGTGTTGGGAGATCGTGCCACAGCCGACTTTAAATTTAAATTGGCAGAAACCTGCTTAATCAAGTCGGATGATTTAAATGGATTATTATTATTTTATATCTCTTCTGGGAATCAAAAGGGCCTTCGTTATGTTGCAGACAAATCAAGTAAGTTTTGATCGACAGATTTGCATGATAAAAAAAATTAACGTACTTGTGGTATTTTTAGTTCAAGAAGGAAAACACAATATAGCATTTTCTGCATTGATGAGTTTACAAGCAGTGAATGAAATTTTAGACTTGTTAATTAAAACCGAGAGACTTCCTGAAGCTGCCTTATTTGCTAGAACGTATTGCCCTGACAGCATTTCTGATGTGGTTCAATTATGGAAAGCAGAGCTGAATACCAAAGGCAAGACCAAGGTGGCAGAGAGTTTAGCGGATCCAGCACAATATGCAAATTTATTTCCTGAATTATCATCAGCTCAACAAGTAGCTGCTACAGGTAAAAAAAAAAAAAGAGAAAAAAGAAGAAAGAAAGCGAACCTTTATACTAACTAAAACGTTAGCGGATGATTTAGTATCACTTTAAATTTTTTCAAAATGTAAACTCTTTTTTTTAACCCTATTTTTTATAAACATGACAATTAATATTAATAAAAAAAATCTTGATGATTTAAAGAGACCACTTGATACTTTTATACGACTAACATAATCTTGATATACACTATTTTTTTAAATTATTCGTGCAGAGCAAGGAGGAAATTCGTTCAAGTTCACAAAAAAGAATAAAAGGAAAATTAGTTTGATAATAATTGAACGAAATAAACGAAAATAAAATATTTTTATAATCCATTTAAGATGTTGTATCTGGATTCAAATTACCTTAATAAACTAAACTAAGAAAAAGTCAAGTAAGTCAGAAAAAGTCAAGTAAGAAAAAGTCAAGTCAGAAAAAGTCAAGTAAGAAAAAGTCAAGTAAGAAAAAGTCAAGTAAGAAAAAGTCAAGTAAGAAAAAGTCAAGTCAGAAAAAGTCAGAAAAAGTCAAGTCAAAAAGAGTGGGGTGACCAATTGGAGTTCAAAAAGTGACCAATTGGTTTTCGGGAAAGCGACCAATTGGCATTCAGAAAAGTGACCAATTGACGCTGGAAGCACTGCACTATAAAACAAGGGTAGTTGTCATTCTTCAAAATTAGGGTGTAAAAGGCTCGATTTTTTAATTTTATCTTTTTATCTAATTTATATTGTATTTGAGTAAGACACAGTGTATCTGTTACCACCTACGAACACATGTACTCTTCAATTACTCTAACAGTGTAAGGGAACACACTACTGGTACTCGTTCTTAATGTTTTATGTATCACACCGGCCTGGACAAAAGTACCATTTACAAAGGGAAATCATTGGATTTTCAAAAAAAAAAAAAAAAAAAAAAAAGAGAGAGATATAGACGATCTTCTCCCTTTGACTAAACTTCTTTCTCTTTCAGCTTTTAATCCTCTCCGAATTTTTAGGTAATCTTTATATGCTATTTTAGAAGCAACCTTTCTTATACTGCCATTATATAGTGTATCATGGATGAGGTATCTCTCCCGACAAAAGACCAGATTATGTATCGCAGTAAAGTCGTCAATTACTGGCATCGGTTGGAAGCAGTCGTCTTTGACAACATTACACAATTTTGTTAGAGTTGTTCATACTACTACAAAGCATGCATATTATTTTTCCAAGTATATATTCCTCAATGAATTGCAAGCAGACCCTCAATGTGACCTCAAAGAATATATCAACAAAGAATTTTTTGCTGAAGTATGGCTTTCTTTGGTAGACTATACAAAGGGAAATGCTCGTGCAGACAAAGTTATAAAGTATCGCAATTATATTAGCCGCCATTTACCAAGTTATCTGAATGTCACAAACTATCAAAGTTCAGACTGAAGTATGCTCAGCATTCTTCTCTGATCGAAGGAAAAAAATATATCAGTCGTATATCAATAACATCAGCATGAGATTTGGTCAACATCTTAGACAATCAATCAATTTTTTACTGAACGTCAAGCAAAGAAAGGCAGAAATGAAGCAAGCTCTTCTAGAACAAGGTGTCGACCCCAAAATCATCGAAGGTCTTATTTTCCAAGATGTAACTCAGACCGCAAAAAATTTCAAAATGGCCATCAGCACACGTCCCACAAACATGACTTTACTGCCACAAAATTCACAGGTAGAAATAAATGCATACAACGCGTTAAGACCTGTTTTGGATTCGTATGGTAAATCGTATTCTTTTAAAAAACACAGCATCTATTATGATGCAAAAGCGCAACCTGAAAATCACTTTATGGCATTTGTTCAACTAGCTCCTCTCTTCGAAACATTAGGTTTATCTCCTTTTCGTTGCTTTCCTCTCCGTCGTTCATGGTCTCCTGGTTATGTACAAATTGATAGTAAGATTCTTTGTCAAAACATTCTAGATATCAGATGGTCCAATAATATTGATAAGCTGGAATACTGGAAGCAAGTGGTTAATCTAAATGCGAAACATTTTAAAGCTTAAGAAGAGAACAAGCTCCTTCGGTTTCGCGGTACCATTCAGACAGATGGTGTTGGTATAACAGTTCTTAAGAAAAGAATAGACAGGCAGTCATCTTATACCTCAACCATAAAAGAGGCAGATGAGAAGTTCAAGTATATCAGCGATTTAAGTACTCAAGAACATAAAGCTGTGAATGGTCGATGTGTTGCTATTGATCCCGGAAGAAGAGACCTTTTATTTTGTGTCGATGAAAAATCTACTGTAGAAACTCCTATTAAGTTTCGATATACTAAGCAGGACCAAGACAAAACCAGAAAATCCAAAAAGTATCGTAATATTCTACAAGAAATGAAGTCGAACAATCCTGCTGTTTATCAAGCCGAGAATGCTCTTGCAGAAAACCAAAGCAGCTCACTGGAAATGGAGGCTTACCGTTGTTTTCTCGAACGTCTAGGTCAGAATTACGCTGTCCTCGACGATTTATATGGGTATACAACAACGTCTTCTCAAAACCCACAATTCATGCTCCGGAAGTTGCGTTTAGCTGCGTATTTTAACAAACAACGTGTTGACATGCAACTTATAAATTCTTTAAAGCAAAAGTTCGGTAAGGATGCGATCTTTGTCCTCGGAAACTGGTCTGCTCCAAACGCACGTTATCATGAACCAATTCGAGACATCGGATTGAGACGACTTCTTTTACGAAATCATCTAAGTCTATTACTCATCGACGAATTCAACACGAGCCGATGCTGTCCGTCTTGTCATAATTTGAGTCTAGAGAAATTTAAACAAATCGACAATCCTAGGCCGTACCAACGAAGCAACTATCCTTTAACCCTTTGCCATGGTCTTTTAAGGTAAACATATCTCCTTGAAACGTTTATAATTATTTTAGACTTTTGATGTAGATGCACCAATCAAACTTGTATAACCAAGATGCAAACCCAAGGATTCCAGTATAAGCTTGTAACAGAGATTTAGCCGCCTGTTTGAACATGATTTCAATAATTCTATATTTAAGAAACACTGGTCAAATCCCAGAACGATTTGCACGTCATGTCCACTCAAAAAAAACGTCCTCGAATAGGTGAATAATAATCCATGCCAGTTATCGCTGGTGTTACCCGTAATACACTTTTTGGTAAGGCTTTTTATTATTGCTTGCTAGATAACTAACTGTACTTGTTCTTATATTTTATTTCTGTTTATATTTCTCTACCTCTCAACCCTTTCCATGTAAGTACATTGCATTGTTTAACTTTCTTAAGAGAGCTCTAACGTTTTTATACCCATTTTTATTTCCATCATTGAATGATATTATATTTTATTTTTGAACGATTTTTTATTTCATTTTTGAACGATTTTTTCGCAACAGTGAACGAATAATTTCTAAATAAAGTGTAGTCTTCAGATACCCTCATTGTTTGAAAATCATGTCACCAGTTGTCCATGAACAAAGAGACGTCATTTAACCACAATGAGAAATGAGTTGAACGGCAATATAAATATGTACGTGTGTTTAAAAAAAAGAGAGAGGGAGAAAAAAAAAAGATGATATTTTCCATTACGACACCATGGTCTTACATGACCTTAGTGTTATTTCTCACATTGATAATTACACTCAGCTACTGTCTCTATAAGTTTCCCGTCCGTCGAACTGTTGTAGGATTTTGCGCTCTTGTTACTGCGATGGCTGGAGCGATTTGTAGCGTGTTGGCTGTTGCATGTTACCGCATGCCATCCGACCTATCAGTAGTCAAAGCACTCTTATTTTTCTACGGTATCTACCTTTCCTTTACGTTTGTACCCGGGCTTTACGCTTTTTTAATAATTTCAAGACAAGCGGAATGTCCCACAGGTGAACTGCTTTCTTTTTTAGGGTTTATATGGGTTTCGGTGACTATGTCTACAGGCCTGGCCATGTCAGTGACAGCAACACAAAATGGACTTTTATTCTTTTATTTGTCCAATTGGGTTCTTGTCTTAATCAGTATTTCACACCACGTCATGAATTTCTATCGGTTGGGCGGTAAAGCCAGCAAAACGATCATGGCTTATTCTTTGCTAAACATGCTGTCGGTGGTGTTCTTTGTGGTCATTGCGTTTCCGCCCGTCATAATATCGTCGGATATCTCATTTCTGTTATCGCTTGTTTTTTGCGATGTGCCGATAGCAGTAGCTATGCTGATCGCGGTATTAAATGGCTATCTTTGGACTGATCAAACTTTGGTAGGCTCAAAATTGGATTACGTCGAGGCCATTGTTTAGACAAAAAAAAAAAAAAAAAAAAATCGGATTTTCTCACACTAAAAGTGAAATGACAATAGACTATACTAAGAAATATAGCCATTCTTATCAGTAAAGATATCCCACTGAATACATGTTTCCATATACAAATAAAATACTGGGGGAGAGAAATAGCAGTGTCTGCTTTTAATTATATTTGAATGTCTTCTTTCTTTCTATAGCCAAAATCCAATATATTTTAACAAAAAAAAAAAAAATGTCCGAGTGAAAAGGGTGAAAATATTAAGGTTATTAAAGACAATTTAATCCTCAGAGTGGTACTCAAAAGGTTCAAAAGGTGCTGCTTCTTCTTCTGCTGCTCCTCTTGCTGTAGCATCTATAAAAGAGAGTTGATATTAGATAAAAATCTATTATTGAATAAAGATTGTGTAATTTACCTCCAGATGGGACGCGAGGTTGAATTAAATCTTCCTCCTCTTCAGGCTTTCTATCTACTAACATGATGATACCACCAACATGTTCTTGCTTAACTGGAGTATAACGTGAATCATCTTTGAAGGCAATGTGTCGAAGTTGAGCAGGAACAACACGAGCCATATTTTCAAGAATTTCAAAATTTTCTTCCTTTTTCTTCTTTTGCACAGTTGTTTTGCGCTCCTCCTTCTTATCATCCTCTGTCATCTCTTCGTCTTTAATACTAGGCTTATCCTCATCAATGTCCATGTGATCTCCTTTCTCCTTTTCGATTTTCTTTGCACGAGCCTTGGCCTTAGCAGTGGTGGACAAAACAGCAGTAGCCACCTTTTCAACAACAGTAGCAGAAGGGGGTTTCAAAGCAGGAGGATAAGCAAATAAGGATGCCTTAGCATTGGATACAAACTCAAATCGGGGTGTTTCAAGGTTCTTATTGAGACCAATAACGGCAGTAGGAGTAAATGCCAAACTGAGCATATGTGTTAAGGGGTACCAGTACCAGAACTGTGTAAATACGGCCATACCAACAATAGCAGGCATATTTGCATGTCCTGTTCTTGATAAAAGAGAGATGGTCACATTTCTTCCACCAGCATCAAGGATACCTTGAGCAAGAACTGCACCAAACTTGGCCATGGGGTCTTCGTGTTTATCGCCAATAATCTTTTCGTATAACTTGCGAACACCAGCTACCTTCGGGTTTGTGTTCTCTGTTTGTTGGATCAAGATCATGGCTTGAGACATAAAGGCACCTTGACGAACAAAATCAACAGGATCCTTTGTCATGGGTTCAAGGAGTTCAAGTGCATCGATATAGCCAGTACCAGCACATGAAATACCTAAAGCAAGTGTAGCACCATATCTCACATGAGGGTTATAACTCTCAGCCAAAAGTTGAACAATACGGGGGACTTGCTTGGGGTTACGCAAAAGCACAAAACCGAGTGAGGTAACAGCAGCACGACGCACATCATCATTGACATCACTGACGGCTACGTGAAGCAAACGGCGAATAGCCTTGTTATTACCAGTACCGCTATAAGCCATAGCAATGGTGTAGATACCGCCATAACGGAGCACTGGATCCTTATCTTCTAACAACTTCTTAATCAAATCATCTGCTTGCTCTTCTTTACCGTACATGATGAAGGGCATACCGATAGCCAGACCACGGATGATCTTTTCATGCTGAGTTTCATGTGCATATTGAAGCATTTCTTCAATTGCTTCCTCATTACCAGTACCGAGCATGATCAAACCCATGGATAAACCAGCTGCTTCACCAGCAACAGCGTTATCACCAAAAAGAACATTCTTAAGATCTTCATAAATTTCTTCGTTGGCAGTGGCCATACCAGCAACACCAAGACCAAGACAGGCACCGTGTTGAATCACATCATCTGAGGTATCCTTCAAGGCAGTCTTTAAGAAGTTTAAGACTTCAGCACCATGATTGGCGTTGATAAGACCTAAAGCGTATAACGAACCACCTTCAGAGTAAGAGCTGTTTCCGCTGACGCCTTCTTGGGGTAAATAAGGAGCCAATAAATTCATGGATTGAGCCAATTGACCCTAAAAGTGATAAATTGTTAGCATAAAGTGTTCTGTTTGCTTTGTTTGATTTATTTACCTTGTGAATCACACCGAGCGCAGCAGTAGCACTAAACTTTGACCAGTTGGTAGCTCTGGACAACCAATCTAAGTTTTGACGTAAGAATTCATCACTGGTTGTACCTGCTTGCATGAAAGCATTTGCAAAAGTAACAGCTGAGTGGTAAATAGAGTTTCTTGATTCCAAAGCATTCTACAGATAAAATGGTTAGACATTTTGCTCCATCTTTTCTAACCCACTCTTTTCACCCCCTTTTTTCTTTCTTTATCAATTACCTTTGTATTCTTTAAAATCAATAAATCAGTATGGTTGTTGCGGTATAAGAACTCAAGATGAAGACGGATAGATTCTTCGCCTGATAAGATTGACTTGATCTTTTTGAAAGGTGTATCATTCTTGGGCTATTATATAAGACGTAAGATAAACCAGCAGGATCATTTTTTTTTCGGGGGAAACCTTATCAACCTACCTTTTTCTCTTCGGCGGAATCAGCATTTTCCTCAATAACAACGGGTTCAACAGGTAATACTTGAGAAACCTTTGATAAAAACTCTTGGGTTGCGTTTTCCTCTAAATCAAAAGAAATCTGATATGCCATAAGCTACACCAATAAAAAGAAAAAGAAAAAACGCGTTTCCTTAAAGTCAATCCCTGAATTTGTTCCTACTTTTTTTTTATCATTTTTTAATTTACCTCGTTCTTCTTTTCGACCAAGCTCTTCAACATATCAGCGCAGGAAGTAGGATCGTTCAAGTGAACTAAACATTGACTGATAGAAATATAATCAGGGTTCTCAAGAGTCTTGTATAATTCGACTAATAATCTCAAGACCTCGTTACGGAATTCCAAGTTTTGGACAAGTGTCATGCACACATCAAGGACGTAAGTCAAAAGCTTGCTGGCATTACCCTTTTGAATGATGGACTTGACGACATCTAAGCGTCTGGATTCAAGCGCAATACCAATGGCTTGCTCATATTCACAATCTTCAGCACAACGTTGGAACATTCTTTCTACAATGTCTTGTAATCTAGGATCGATCTTTTCGGGAATCTCCGTACTTGTTCTAAGATTAATATATTTGTCAATGCACTTGGCTACGTTTTTTAAAAAAAGGGGACAGCGCGTTAACATATATGGGATAGATTTTTAAAACTTCAACAGGTGCTTGCTTACAGATAATAGTGGTTACGTATTCGGAATCTTCAGAAAGATCAAACGATTGACCAGCACCGAGTGCAAAGGTGAGGGAATCATCCAACTCACCCAAGTTGTAGTAAACCTATATATTACGCTTTAGCCTATATTGTAAAATTATCAGGGAGGGACACGTTCAAATATACCTTGGATGCAACTAAAGCAGCCAAGTCTCTTTGACTGAAAGAGGAATCTTCGTAGAGGATTTCACTAGAGTTTTGAAAATGTGTAAGCAATGGAATGCCATAAAAGATAGTCAGACTTACATTTTAGCAATAGAGTCAGATATCTCTGCCCAGAATTCATCAACAAGAGTGTTTAATTGTTGAAGAGCATAAACCTTCAATTCAGGTTGTTGCTCGTCGAGTAGAGCGATAATACCGTCTATGATTGGGGAGAGTGGAGGTTAACGAGAGTACTAGTGAGAGAGGGTGCATATCAACTTACTAGCAGATGTAAGAGCTGTCATTTGTGTATTTTTTTTAAGAAAGGACAAGAAAGTATTTCTTTGCCGCGTCCTTCTACTCTATATCACTGCTACACGTAAGAGGTGACGTAGATTTTTTTTTTTGTAAGCGCCGGTTTAATAAAAAGTTCCAGTCAATTTCTAAAATTTTAGGTTTTCGTTTTTTTTTTTTTTTTTTTTTTTTTTCTGAGCACTTACATAACAAAAGATGGCATTATCAAACTTTGGTAATTACGGGACTAGATCAAAAACCATTGAAGTTCCACTGCAACAGGAACAAGTCTTAGAGGTAGTCTGTGACGACTTGCCCACAAACCCCACCGAATTGACAGATATCTTTCGGACCGAAAACGTTGGACTCACCTACTACAGAATGTTGGCTGTAAAGTTTTACATAATTTCGCGTTTTGACGTCTGTATTAAATTATTTTAATCTCTAGATTGAATATTACGAACAAAATGAAATTGAACAAAGTATCAGTGTTGTTCAAGCTGGCTTAACAAGTGGTGAGCAAGAAAAAGGAGAACTTTTGCTATTAAATGTCTTTACTTACTTTAACGTTTATTTAGCTAGTAATTCACCTACCACTACACCACGACAAAAATTGCCATTATTAACCTTGATTGCTACGCTTCACATGCGCCTTGCCAAGCAAGAAGTACATAACGAGTTGCAACGCCAAAAATATCTGGAAGAAGCGACCCAATTTATAAATGAAGCTGATCGAATTCACAACCAATACGAACCCACATTTGTCGTAAAGGGTAATCTCTATCTTTTACTGAAAAAAATAGACGAAGCAGCACGTTCATTCAACATGGTGCTCGAGAAAAGACCTAACTGCATTCCTGCTCTCTTAGGAAGAGCAAAAATTCAATATTACGCAAAGAATTACAAGGCTGCCTTGAAGACGTACCAAAGCGCTCTCAAGTATTCTCGTGGTAAATTCTCGGGTGTCGAAATTCGATTAGGTATTGCTCAGTGTTTTGCACAATTAAAAATGTACACAGAGGCGAAAGCTGCTTTAAAACGCTGCATTGATATGGTACAAAAAAAAAAAAAAAAAAAAAAAAAAAAAGAAGATCCTGTGTGTGGATGAAAAAAGTATTAACTTTGTCTATTTATACAGAGTCCAGTTCCTAACGCCACAGCCTTAATAATGTTGGCTATCATTGAATTAAACGAATCGAAAAAGAAAGAAGAAGGTATTATTCAACAAGAAAATGCTTTGAGAAGCGGTCTTCAGCACATGCAGCAAGCACACGTTGTCAACAAAAAACATCCTGCTGTTTTAAACATGATGGCCAATCACTTTTTTTTGACCCGTGATTTCGAAAAGGTAGATAAATTCAAATTTATTGTGATTTCCTTATGAAATTGACATATTGTTTTGTGCAGACAATGACATCCGCTTCCAGAGCCTTAAATAACGCCTCCAACAATGTTACCAAGGCAGAAGCATCCTATCAGATTGCTAGAGCCCATCATCAAATGCAAGAGTTTGACGATGCTTACAAGTTCTATTCGCAAGCACTTGAATTAAACCCTGATCATATCTTGGCTCAATTTGGCATGGGACAAATGCAACTCAAGCGAGGAGAAATTAATGCCGCCATTGAAATTTTCGAGAAATTACACAAGTCCGAACCCGAATGTGTTGAAGTGATGAAGGTATTGGGATCACTTTATGGCATTTCCGATAAGAAGGAAAAATCGTTGGGATTGTTTAGCAAACTTTTAGAAAATACAAATGATGATCCCCTATTGGCGATGGAAATTGCGGAGACGTACGAAGAAAAGGACAGCGCAAACTCATTAAAATGTAAGCAGCATCGTAAACATTTATTACTGTTTTGGTTCTTATATGCCTTATTATTTAGATTACGAACAATCACTGGCACTCTTGGACGGGATACCAAAGGACGACGTAGTTTCTATGGAACGTGTGAAAGAGCTTAAACCAGAATTGTTGAACAATATCGCGGTTACTCATCAAACACTTGGAAACTTCTCCGACGCTGAACATTTCTACGGTCTTGCCATCCAAGAAAGTGAGACCAGCAAAGGGGACGAGAAAAAACTGAAGCTCACGATGAGTTATAATTTAGCAAGATTATATGAAGAGCGCTTAGAAACAGAAAAGGCCATTGCTATTTATAGGAAAATCATTGAAGACTATCCTGCATATATCGATGGTAAACTAATCGCCTACCTATTTATTCTCCTCTAATATTATTTTTTATAGCTCATTTACGCATGGGCGCGATAGAAATGTCATTAGGCAAACCAGAGGAGGCAATTGAATGGTATAAGGAGGTTTTCGATACAGATGCTACAGATACCAAGGCATGGATAATGATTGGTCAAGCGCAGGCGACTATTTCTGAAAAGTTATCCAAGCGATCTTATGAGAAAGTCCTCAAATTGTGTAACAAAGAAGATGTCTACACTCATGTTGCGCTCGGAAATTATCATGCGGCTAATGCGAGAGAATGTAAAACCGAAAAACAAAAGGAACAACGCAAGGAATCATATAAGCTTGCTGTCAATTTCTATTCTCAGGCATTACGACGTGATCCCTTGAATGTCTATGCCGCCAATGGTTTGGCCATCATTATTCTTGAAACTGGACACCCAGAGGAGGCTAGGGACTTATTCAACCAGGTCAGAGAAGCTGCTGTAAACAATGCAAGTGTTTGGGTCAATTTAGCCCATGCCTATGTTGAATTAAAACAGTACAAACAAGCTATTGTTATGGTAAAAAAGAAAAAAAGAAAAAGAAAAAAAAAGCACTACCACAAATCTAACCTCTCTATTGACAATTGTATATAGTACGAGAACGCATCAAGAAAATTCTATAATAATAAGGATGCCAACATCTTACTTTGTTTAGCAAGAACTCAATATATCCTTTCTAAATCCGAAAAAGATCCTGAAGTTATGTACGAAGCTTTAAAGAATACCGAAAAGGCGCTCCATATTTCGCCATCAGACAAGACGACACATTACAACCTTGCTCTTGTTCAACAATCTTATGCCCAACAAATATCAGATCTCCCTCAAGATCAGCGCACTTCCAGTAATATGCGTCGCGCCTTGAGTTGCCTTGAGTGTGGTCAACGTACTTTCCGCATGTTGATTAACGTTAACGAACACACTTTATACGATCGTAGTAAAATTACAGAACAGCGTGAACGTTATGGTGAAACCTTGCGTGTGCAACTGGACAGAAAGATGACGGAACAAATCCAATTTGAAGAGGAAAAGGAAAGAAAGTTAAATATCGCGCGAAAGAAGCGTGAAAACGAGCGCGCCAAGATCCTTTACGAGGAAGAAGAAAAAATCAGGTTGCAACAGCTGGAAAATGAGCGAATGGAAGAAGCTCGTCGTAGATTGATGGAAAAAGTTCGAGAAGATAACATGATGATGGCCAGCCAACAAGTCGAAGATGATGACTTTGACGAAGAAAAGAAGGCTAAAAAGCGTTCTAGAAAGAGAAAAGAACGTGACGAGGAAGAAGCTGAGGAGAGACAGGACGGTGATGAAATCGACGAAGATTCTGAAAGGGCTTCAAAAAGAAAAGACAAAAAGGTAAGAAATAAATAAGAAAGAAGGGTCGTTGCGTATTTTAACATCAAATCTGTTTGGAAGCAATACCGAAGTAAACGTATTATCGAAGATTCGGATGACGAGGATATGTGATTTTTCTCACTTTTAATAATAAAATTATTGTCAGACAGACTTGAATTCGAATTTAGAAAGTTGGAATTGATACCATGATAGCAGACACGCCCGAAATCAATCTTTGTCTGTATAATCTAATTCCATTGCGTAATATTATTGTGGTTAGCTAAGTCATTTTTAAGCTATTCGCATGAATGCTTTGCTACAAACTCCAAGAATAATTTGACATTTGGAAGACGAGTCTTACTTTGTACCTTACAATTCATTAACTTGATTAAGTAAAAATGGTCTAACTTGGACTGTGATTCACTTTAAAGATTGAAATATCAAACAGTTCAAAATGCTTTAAATAAGACTATTTACATCAACCAATACCAAACAACCGGAGAGTCTGAAGAGCTGGTCTATCGACAACAACTTTGCTGTAGTTATAGATACGATCCATAAGTATAGACGCCTTAACTTTAATTGTAAATCAGAAATGCTTGTCTCATAAACAAAAAGGAAAAAAAAGAGGCATCCCTGTGATTGAAGGGTAAAGAAAAAAAAAATAGTTAAAAATCCTGTAATTTACGTCATCCGAAAGCGCATTTAATTCTGCATATACTTTTATCAAGCAAGTATTTTATAAAAACTGTTCAATGACCTGGTAATTTTAGTTACAGCATTGAATTAAACCACGCTTTTCTTAGGTACAGCCAATTTTTCTTTAAGGACAGCGATTTAGCTGACATTTAGACCTGGGAACAAAAATATACAATCAAAAACAATGTAACAATTATGAATTAATGTATATTGAACGATTTGTACTTATTTTTACAATTTTATCATCAATCCTTCGCCTTCAATCTCGTTATTGATCTTAATCTTACGCAGAAATATTAGGTAAAGGCCAAATGAGAAGCGGAAAGTAAGCTATGACATACATACATTGGTTTACCATATGTTAGTTGTAACAAATTGTATCTAGTTCAAGACGATAAGTTATATTGACCTCTTGGTATCTATGACATATTAATCCGATATTGCCACTACGC